>NW_027441955.1:300000-464152 GCF_048569485.1 Anomaloglossus baeobatrachus
GGGCATTGGCAAGGAACAAGGAAGTGGACGTGATGGTGGTGCAGGCAGAGGCCGAGGTCGTGGGCAAGCTCTAATTTCGCCACAACAAAGGGCCACATCTAGTCGCTCGCACGTCCTGTCCCAAATTCTTGGGGACCGCAGCAGTACACCGCTCTTGAACCAAGACCAGTGTCAACAGGTTGTTAGTTGGATAGCGGATAATGCTTCCAGTCAGATTGGCACCACCACAAACACTCTGTCTTCCACACGGTCAAGTGTCAGTAGCCGTGATACTGCACCGCACATTTCTGAACCTGATCCTCCTTCCTACCACCAGGCTGAGTACACGTCCTCCTCGGACATTAATGATCCCACACTTGGACACTCGGAAGAGCTGTTCACGTTTCCATTCACACATTCTGGCCTCTCGCCAGCTCATATTGAAGTGGGTCATGAGGAGATCGTCTGTACAGATAGCCAAATATTTGAGCAGCCACGTTCTCACGAAGTTGGCAACGTGTCTCAACAAGTGGTGGACGATGATGAGACACAATTGTCAGCAAGTCAGGAGGAGGAGCAGGGTGCGGAAGAGGAAGACGACGTGGTGGATGATCCAGTAACTGACCCAACCTGGCAGGAGGATATGCAGAGCGAGGACAGCAGTGCACAGGGGGAGGGAGGCGTAGCATCACAACAGGCAGTAAGAAGCAGGGTGGTGGTCCCAGGCAGAAGTCAGGCAACCGTTCCCCGTAACAACACGACGACACAAGGTGCCTGTACAAATGTTAGGTCTTCACGAGTCTGGCAGTTTTTTAAGTTGGATCCAGATGATTCAAAAAAGGCCATTTGCAACACCTGCCGTGCCAGCATCAGCAGGGGTACCAAAACTAGCAGCCTGACCACCACCAGCATGATCAGGCACATGTCAGCCAAGCACCCGACTTTGTGGGAAGTACAACAGAGTCGAGGAGCAGTGCTTGCTGATGTCACTGCTACGTCTTCGCTGGTTGTGCATGCGAGCCAATCCTCTGTCCATGCTGCCTGCGAACAAGCCTCCTCCACTCCTGCACCTGCAGTTGCCTACGCAGAAAGAACACCATCATCAAGCACGTCCTTGTCCCAGCGCAGCGTTCAGTTATCCATTCAGCAAACCTTTGAACGCAGGCGCAAATACACTGCCAACACCCCACATGCCACAGTTCTAAATGCTAACATTTCGCGACTGCTTGCGCTGGAAATGTTGCCTTTTAGGCTGGTGGAGACAGAAGCATTCCGTGACCTGATGGCGGCAGCTGTCCCACGTTACTCGGTCCCCAGCCGCCACTATTTCTCCCGGTGTGCCGTCCCCGCGTTGCATAACCACGTGTCACAAAACATCACACGTGCCCTGAACAACGCTGTTTCACCCAAAGTCCACCTAACCACAGACACGTGGACAAGTGCTTGTGGGCAAGGCCGCTACATCTCGTTGACGGCACACTGGGTTAATATTGTGGAAGCTGGGACCCAGTCTGAGCGAGGGACGGAACACGTCCTTCCCACACCAAGGTTTGCAGGCCCTACCTCAGTCAGTGTTTCACCCACACTCTACAGCTCCGGAATGTCATGCTCTTCAGCCTCCTCCTCCTCCTGCGCATCCTCATCCACTGTGCCCTCCACACCAGTCACAAGCTGGAAGCACTGCAGCACTGCCTCGGCGAAGCGGCAACAGGCTGTGCTGAAGCTAATCTGCATAGGTGACAAACCCCACAATGCAGAAGAGCTGTGGACAGCTCTGAAACAGCAGGCAGATCACTGGCTCACACCTCTGAACCTAAAGCCAGGAAAGGTCGTTTGTGACAATGGCCGGAACCTGGTGGCGGCTTTGAGGCGAGGCCAGCTGACACATGTTCCATGCGTGGCCCATGTGCTCAACCTCGTGGTTCAGCGGTTTATAAAGTCATACCCAGAGCTGTCTGATCTGCTGGTAAAAGTTCGCCGCCTGTCTGCACATTTTCGAAAGTCACCTACTGCTTCAGCCGGCCTTGCCGGCTTTCAGCGCCGTTTGCATCTTCCGGCTCACAGACTGGTGTGTGATGTCCCCACGCGTTGGAATTCAACTCTGCACATGTTGGTCAGGATATGTGAGCAGAAGAGGGCAGTTGTTGAGTACCTGCATCACCTAAGCCGTCGGGAAATGGGTCAAACTCCACACATAACACCTGAGGAGTGGAGATGGATGTCAGACCTATGTACCATCCTCCAAAACTTTGAGGACTCCACCAAGATGGTGAGTGGTGATGACGCCATTATTAGCGTCACCATACCGCTACTCTGCCTTCTAAAACGGTCCCTTTTGAAAAACAAACATGATGCATTGCAGGCGGAGCGCGATGAGTTGCAGCAAGAAACAGTAGTGGGTGTGGGTGATAACACACAGCCCAGCCTCGTCTCATCACAACGTGCAGTGGAGGACTATGACGAGGAGGAGGATGAAGACATGGAGCAACTCTCCGGCCAAATTGAGGATATGACATGCACACCAGTCATATCCTCGATTCAGCGTGGCTGGCCAGAGGACAGGGTAGATGAGGAGGAGGAGGAGGAGGAGGAGGAGGAGGACAGCATGTTCAGTCATCTTGTTGGTCAGGCTACTGAAGTCCTGGCTGTTAAGAGTCTGGCGCACATGGCTGACTTTATGGTAAGCTGCCTGTCTCGTGACCCTCGCGTTAAGAACATCTTGGCCGACAATCATTACTGGTTGGTAACACTGTTAGACCCACGCTACAAGGAGAACTTTTTGTCTCTTATTCCCGTGGATGAGAGGTCAACCAAAATGCAGCAGTTTCGGAAGGCCATACTCACGGAAGTAGGCAAAGCATTCCCCTCACAAAACGCTAGCGGCATAGGTCAGGAATCAGTGGACAACCGAGGCGTACAGCCGAGAGAGGCACAAGTCCAATCCGCCAGAGGTAGGGGAACAGTCTTTAAGATGTGGGACAGTTTTCTCAGCCCCTCACGTACCACAGCCCCTGAGGTGCGGGGTAGTGCCACAAGAAATCCTAAGTTTGCCCAGATGCTGAAGGAGTACCTTGCAGATCGAACAACTGTACTCCGACATTCCTCTGTGCCTTACAATTATTGGGTATCCAAGCTGGACACGTGGCATGAATTGGCTCTCTACGCCTTGGAAGTCCTGGCCTGCCCTGCTGCTAGCGTTTTGTCAGAGCGTGTTTTTAGTGCCGCAGGTGGAATCATTACAGATAAACGCACCCGCCTGTCAACTGAAAATGCTGACAGGCTGACTCTGATAAAGATGAACAAGGGTTGGATTGGGCCAGACTTCACCACACCACCAGCAAATGAGAGCGGAATTTAAAGTTTGCCATGTACCTCCACTCACCCATGGGTACACTTCTCGACTTTGGATAATCGCTGGACTGCTCCTCCTTCTCCTCATGCGCCATCATGATGACCGTTACAATAGTTAGGTCTTTGTTTCAGGTATACCCCCAGTGGTAAATTTTTTCGCCCATTCTTTGCAGAATGGACATTACAACGACAGGAGACCCGCTCCTTTGCAATGGGAACAATGTTTTGAGGCCCTCATGCACGTCTCTACCCAGGGACAACGTGTAGCCTCCCAATTTTTGGCTGCCCTGCCTAAGGGCTATACTGAAATACACCCACTTCCTTAAAATGGACACTTAATGTTTTGAGGCCCTCATGCACGTCTCTACCCAGGGACAATGTGGAGCCTCCCAATTTTTGGCTGCCCTGGCAAAGGGCTATACTGAAATAGACCCACTTCCTTACAATGGGCACTTCAGGTTTAAAGGCCATCATGCACGTCTCTACCCAGGGACAATGTGGAGCCTCCCAATTTTTGGCTGCCCTGCCTAAGGGCTATACTATAATACACCCACTTCCTGACAATGGACACTTAATGTTTTGAGGCCCTCATGCACGTCTCTACCCAGGGACAATGTGGAGCCTCCCAATTTTTGGCTGCCCTGGCAAAGGGCTATACTGAAATAGACCCACTTCCTTACAATGGGCACTTCAGGTTTAAAGGCCATCATGCACGTCTCTACCCAGGGACAATGTGGAGCCTCCCAATTTTTGGCTGCCCTGCCTAAGGGCTATACTATAATACACCCACTTCCTGACAATGGACACTTAATGTTTTGAGGCCCTCATGCACGTCTCTACCCAGGGACAATGTGGAGCCTCCCAATTTTTGGCTGCCCTGGCAAAGGGCTATACTGAAATAGACCCACTTCCTTACAATGGGCACTTCAGGTTTAAAGGCCATCATGCACGTCTCTACCCAGGGACAATGTGGAGCCTCCCAATTTTTGGCTGCCCTGGCAAAGGGCTATACTGAAATAGACCCACTTCCTTACAATGGGCACTTCAGGTTTAAAGGCCATCATGCACGTCTCTACCCAGGGACAATGTGGAGCCTCCCAATTTTTGGCTGCCCTGCCTAAGGGCTATACTGAAATACACCCACTTCCTTAAAATGGACACTTAATGTTTTGAGGCCCTCATGCACGTCTCTACCCAGGGACAATGTGGAGCCTCCCAATTTTTGGCTGCCCTGCCTAAGGGCTATACTATAATACACCCACTTCCTGACAATGGACACTTAATGTTTTGAGGCCCTCATGCACGTCTCTACCCAGGGACAATGTGGAGCCTCCCAATTTTTGGCTGCCCTGGCAAAGGGCTATACTGAAATAGACCCACTTCCTTACAATGGGCACTTCAGGTTTAAAGGCCATCATGCACGTCTCTACCCAGGGACAATGTGGAGCCTCCCAATTTTTGGCTGCCCTGCCTAAGGGCTATACTATAATACACCCACTTCCTGACAATGGACACTTAATGTTTTGAGGCCCTCATGCACGTCTCTACCCAGGGACAATGTGGAGCCTCCCAATTTTTGGCTGCCCTGGCAAAGGGCTATACTGAAATAGACCCACTTCCTTACAATGGGCACTTCAGGTTTAAAGGCCATCATGCACGTCTCTACCCAGGGACAATGTGGAGCCTCCCAATTTTTGGCTGCCCTGGCAAAGGGCTATACTGAAATAGACCCACTTCCTTACAATGGGCACTTCAGGTTTAAAGGCCATCATGCACGTCTCTACCCAGGGACAATGTGGAGCCTCCCAATTTTTGGCTGCCCTGCCTAAGGGCTATACTATAATACACCCACTTCCTGACAATGGACACTTAATGTTTTGAGGCCCTCATGCACGTCTCTACCCAGGGACAATGTGGAGCCTCCCAATTTTTGGCTGCCCTGGCAAAGGGCTATACTGAAATAGACCCACTTCCTTACAATGGGCACTTCAGGTTTAAAGGCCATCATGCACGTCTCTACCCAGGGACAATGTGGAGCCTCCCAATTTTTGGCTGCCCTGCCTAAGGGCTATACTGAAATACACCCACTTCCTTAAAATGGACACTTAATGTTTTGAGGCCCTCATGCACGTCTCTACCCAGGGACAATGTGGAGCCTCCCAATTTTTGGCTGCCCTGCCTAAGGGCTATACTATAATACACCCACTTCCTGACAATGGACACTTAATGTTTTGAGGCCCTCATGCACGTCTGTATGCAGGGGCATTGGTGAACCTCACAATTTAGGACTGCCCTGGCAAAGGAAAATACTACAAAGACTCACTTCCTCAAAATGGGCACATTAGACTCAAGAGGCCTTCATGTACGTCTCTTCTCAGGGACATCGGAGTGCCACACAATGTTTTCACGTAAAATCTTTCATGTATTGATCTCAAAAAGTAACATACACCAGCTCTATCTCACTATTGGGTATGTGCCCTTAACATTTCCGCCATGAAAAATCATTTTGGGGTCATTTTGGAAGGTTTTCTGGTGAGTCCGTAAAAATGGCGTAAAACGCGGACAAAATTGTTCACAGCTGTGACTTTTGAGTGATAAATGCTTCAAGGGGTCTTCCCCATGCTGTTGCCATGTCATTTGAGCACTCTTCTGAGACTTTTGTGACATTTTTAGGGTTTCTCCATGCTGCCGGGAGGTCATTTCACAAAAATACTCGGGTCTCCCATAGGATAACATTGGGCTCGTTGCTCGGGCCGAGTACACGAGTATCTTGGGAGGCTCGGCCCGAGCTTCGAGCACCCGAGCTTTTTAGTACTCGCTCATCACTAATCTCCACCAAACAGGACAAGCTTGCATCTGTTATAGTTTTGGAGAAAAATGTGTTCATTTCATGTATGCGCGAAATGCCTTAAAAATGGCTTTAAAATGGATTTGGAGCATGGAGACGATTATCTCGGGATTGCAAGATAACCAAACAAAACTTTTAGTGGATTTCTACTTATTTTATTAAATATCATCTCCACCAAACAGGACAAGCTTGCATCTGTTATAGTTTTGGAGAAAAATGTGTTCATTTCATGTATGCGCGAAATGCCTTAAGAATGGCTTTAAAATGGATTTGGAGCATGGAGACGATTATCTCGGGATTGCAATATAACCAAACAAAACTTTTAGTGGATTTCTACTTATTTTATTAAATATCATCTCCACCAAACAGGACAAGCTTGCATCTGTTATAGTTTTGGAGAAAAATGTGTTCATTTCATGTATGCGCGAAATGCCTTAAAAATGGCTTTAAAATGGATTTGGAGCATGGAGACGATTATCTCGGGATTGCAAGATAACCAAACAAAACGTTTAGTGGATTTCTACTTATTTTATTAAATATCATCTCCACCAAACAGGACAAGCTTGCATCTGTTATAGTTTTGGAGAAAAATGTGTTCATTTCATGTATGCGCGAAATGCCTTAAAAATGGCTTTAAAATGGATTTGGAGCATGGAGACGATTATCTCGGGATTGCAAGATAACCAAACAAAACTTTTAGTGGATTTCTACTTATTTTATTAAATATCATCTCCACCAAACAGGACAAGCTTGCATCTGTTATAGTTTTGGAGAAAAATGTGTTCATTTCATGTATGCGCGAAATGCCTTAAAAATGGCTTTAAAATGGATTTGGAGCATGGAGACGATTATCTCGGGATTGCAAGATAACCAAACAAAACTTTTAGTGGATTTCTACTTATTTTATTAAATATCATCTCCACCAAACAGGACAAGCTTGCATCTGTTATAGTTTTGGAGAAAAATGTGTTCATTTCATGTATGCGCGAAATGCCTTAAAAATGGCTTTAAAATGGATTTGGAGCATGGAGACGATTATCTCGGGATTGCAAGATAACCAAACAAAACTTTTAGTGGATTTCTACTTATTTTATTAAATATCATCTCCACCAAACAGGACAAGCTTGCATCTGTTATAGTTTTGGAGAAAAATGTGTTCATTTCATGTATGCGCGAAATGCCTTAAGAATGGCTTTAAAATGGATTTGGAGCATGGAGACGATTATCTCGGGATTGCAATATAACCAAACAAAACTTTTAGTGGATTTCTACTTATTTTATTAAATATCATCTCCACCAAACAGGACAAGCTTGCATCTGTTATAGTTTTGGAGAAAAATGTGTTCATTTCATGTATGCGCGAAATGCCTTAAAAATGGCTTTAAAATGGATTTGGAGCATGGAGACGATTATCTCGGGATTGCAAGATAACCAAACAAAACGTTTAGTGGATTTCTACTTATTTTATTACATATCATCTCCACCAAACAGGACAAGCTTGCATCTGTTATAGTTTTGGAGAAAAATGTGTTCATTTCATGTATGCGCGAAATGCCTTAAAAATGGCTTTAAAATGGATTTGGAGCATGGAGACGATTATCTCGGGATTGCAAGATAACCAAACAAAACTTTTAGTGGATTTCTACTTATTTTATTAAATATCATCTCCACCAAACAGGACAAGCTTGCATCTGTTATAGTTTTGGAGAAAATGTGTTCATTTCATGTATGCGCGAAATGCCTTAAAAATGGCTTTAAAATGGATTTGGAGCATGGAGACGATTATCTCGGGATTGCAAGATAACCAAACAAAACTTTTAGTGGATTTCTACTTATTTTATTAAATATCATCTCCACCAAACAGGACAAGCTTGCATGTGTTATAGTTTTGGAGAAAAATGTGTTCATTTCATGTATGCGCAAAATGCCTTTGAAATGGCTTTAAAATGGATTTGGAGCATGGAGACGATTATCTCGGGATTGCAAGATAACCAAACAAAACTTTTAGTGGATTTCTACTTATTTTATTAAATATCATCTCCACCAAACAGGACAAGCTTGCATCTGTTATAGTTTTGGAGAAAAATGTGTTCATTTCATGTATGCACGAAATGCCTTAAAAATGGCTTTAAAATGGATTTGGAGCATGGAGACGATTATCTCGGGATTGCAAGATAACCAAACAAAACTTTTAGTGGATTTCTACTTATTTTATTAAATATCATCTCCACCAAACAGGACAAGCTTGCATCTGTTATAGTTTTGGAGAAAAATGTGTTCATTTCATGTATGCGCGAAATGCCTTAAAAATGGCTTTAAAATGGATTTGGAGCATGAAGACGATTATCTCGGGATTGCAAGATAACCAAACAAAAATTTTAGTGGATTTCTACTTATTTTATTAAATATCATCTCCACCAAACAGGACAAGCTTGCATCTGTTATAGTTTTGGAGAAAAATGTGTTCATTTCATGTATGCGCGAAATGCTTTAAAAATGGCTTTAAAATGGATTTGGAGCATGGAGACGATTATCTCGGGATTGCAAGATAATCAAACAAAACTTTTAGTGGATTTCTACTTATTTTATTAAATATCATCTCCACCAAACAGGACAAGCTTGCATGTGTTATAGTTTTGGAGAAAAATGTGTTCATTTCATGTATGCGCAAAATGCCTTTGAAATGGCTTTAAAATGGATTTGGAGCATGGAGACGATTATCTCAGGATGGCAATATAAACAAACGAAACTTTTAGTAGATTTCTACTTATTTTATTAAATATTATCTCCACCAAACAGGACAAGCTTGCATCTGTTATAGTTTTGGAGAAAAATGTGTTCATTTCATGTATGCGCGAAATGCCTTAAAAATGGCTTTAAAATGGATTTGGAGCATGGAGACGATTATCTCGGGATTGCAAGATAACCAAACAAAACTTTTAGTGGATTTCTACTTATTTTATTAAATATCATCTCCACCAAACAGGACAAGCTTGCATCTGTTATAGTTTTGGAGAAAAATGTGTTCATTTCATGTATGCGCGAAATGCCTTAAAAATGGCTTTAAAATGGATTTGGAGCATGGAGACGATTATCTCGGGATTGCAATATAACCAAACAAAACTTTTAGTGGATTTCTACTTATTTTATTAAATATCATCTCCACCAAACAGGACAAGCTTGCATCTGTTATAGTTTTGGAGAAAAATGTGTTCATTTCATGTATGCGCGAAATGCCTTAAAAATGGCTTTAAAATGGATTTGGAGCATGGAGACGATTATCTCGGGATTGCAAGATAACCAAACAAAACTTTTAGTGGATTTCTACTTATTTTATTAAATATCATCTCCACCAAACAGGACAAGCTTGCATCTGTTATAGTTTTGGAGAAAAATGTGTTCATTTCATGTATGCGCGAAATGCCTTAAAAATGGCTTTAAAATGGATTTGGAGCATGGAGACGATTATCTCGGGATTGCAAGATAACCAAACAAAACTTTTAGTGGATTTCTACTTATTTTATTAAATATCATCTCCACCAAACAGGACAAGCTTGCATGTGTTATAGTTTTGGAGAAAAATGTGTTCATTTCATGTATGCGCAAAATGCCTTTGAAATGGCTTTAAAATGGATTTGGAGCATGGAGACGATTATCTCAGGATGGCAATATAAACAAACGAAACTTTTAGTAGATTTCTACTTATTTTATTAAATATTATCTCCACCAAACAGGACAAGCTTGCATCTGTTATAGTTTTGGAGAAAAATGTGTTCATTTCATGTATGCGCGAAATGCCTTAAAAATGGCTTTAAAATGGATTTGGAGCATGGAGATGATTATCTCGGGATTGCAATATAACCAAACAAAACTTTTAGTGGATTTCTACTTATTTTATTAAATATCATCTCCACCAAACAGGACAAGCTTGCATCTGTTATAGTTTTGGAGAAAAATGTGTTCATTTCATGTATGCGCGAAATGCCTTAAAAATGGCTTTAAAATGGATTTGGAGCATGGAGACGATTATCTCGGGATTGCAAGATAACCAAACAAAACGTTTAGTGGATTTCTACTTATTTTATTAAATATCATCTCCACCAAACAGGACAAGCTTGCATCTGTTATAGTTTTGGAGAAAAATGTGTTCATTTCATGTATGCGCGAAATGCCTTAAAAATGGCTTTAAAATGGATTTGGAGCATGGAGACGATTATCTCGGGATTGCAAGATAACCAAACAAAACTTTTAGTGGATTTCTACTTATTTTATTAAATATCATCTCCACCAAACAGGACAAGCTTGCATCTGTTATAGTTTTGGAGAAAAATGTGTTCATTTCATGTATGCGCGAAATGCCTTAAAAATGGCTTTAAAATGGATTTGGAGCATGGAGACGATTATCTCGGGATTGCAAGATAACCAAACAAAACTTTTAGTGGATTTCTACTTATTTTATTAAATATCATCTCCACCAAACAGGACAAGCTTGCATCTGTTATAGTTTTGGAGAAAAATGTGTTCATTTCATGTATGCGCGAAATGCCTTAAAAATGGCTTTAAAATGGATTTGGAGCATGGAGACGATTATCTCGGGATTGCAAGATAACCAAACAAAACTTTTAGTGGATTTCTACTTATTTTATTAAATATCATCTCCACCAAACAGGACAAGCTTGCATCTGTTATAGTTTTGGAGAAAAATGTGTTCATTTCATGTATGCGCGAAATGCCTTAAGAATGGCTTTAAAATGGATTTGGAGCATGGAGACGATTATCTCGGGATTGCAATATAACCAAACAAAACTTTTAGTGGATTTCTACTTATTTTATTAAATATCATCTCCACCAAACAGGACAAGCTTGCATCTGTTATAGTTTTGGAGAAAAATGTGTTCATTTCATGTATGCGCGAAATGCCTTAAAAATGGCTTTAAAATGGATTTGGAGCATGGAGACGATTATCTCGGGATTGCAAGATAACCAAACAAAACGTTTAGTGGATTTCTACTTATTTTATTACATATCATCTCCACCAAACAGGACAAGCTTGCATCTGTTATAGTTTTGGAGAAAAATGTGTTCATTTCATGTATGCGCGAAATGCCTTAAAAATGGCTTTAAAATGGATTTGGAGCATGGAGACGATTATCTCGGGATTGCAAGATAACCAAACAAAACTTTTAGTGGATTTCTACTTATTTTATTAAATATCATCTCCACCAAACAGGACAAGCTTGCATCTGTTATAGTTTTGGAGAAAATGTGTTCATTTCATGTATGCGCGAAATGCCTTAAAAATGGCTTTAAAATGGATTTGGAGCATGGAGACGATTATCTCGGGATTGCAAGATAACCAAACAAAACTTTTAGTGGATTTCTACTTATTTTATTAAATATCATCTCCACCAAACAGGACAAGCTTGCATGTGTTATAGTTTTGGAGAAAAATGTGTTCATTTCATGTATGCGCAAAATGCCTTTGAAATGGCTTTAAAATGGATTTGGAGCATGGAGACGATTATCTCGGGATTGCAAGATAACCAAACAAAACTTTTAGTGGATTTCTACTTATTTTATTAAATATCATCTCCACCAAACAGGACAAGCTTGCATCTGTTATAGTTTTGGAGAAAAATGTGTTCATTTCATGTATGCACGAAATGCCTTAAAAATGGCTTTAAAATGGATTTGGAGCATGGAGACGATTATCTCGGGATTGCAAGATAACCAAACAAAACTTTTAGTGGATTTCTACTTATTTTATTAAATATCATCTCCACCAAACAGGACAAGCTTGCATCTGTTATAGTTTTGGAGAAAAATGTGTTCATTTCATGTATGCGCGAAATGCCTTAAAAATGGCTTTAAAATGGATTTGGAGCATGAAGACGATTATCTCGGGATTGCAAGATAACCAAACAAAAATTTTAGTGGATTTCTACTTATTTTATTAAATATCATCTCCACCAAACAGGACAAGCTTGCATCTGTTATAGTTTTGGAGAAAAATGTGTTCATTTCATGTATGCGCGAAATGCCTTAAAAATGGCTTTAAAATGGATTTGGAGCATGGAGACGATTATCTCGGGATTGCAAGATAATCAAACAAAACTTTTAGTGGATTTCTACTTATTTTATTAAATATCATCTCCACCAAACAGGACAAGCTTGCATGTGTTATAGTTTTGGAGAAAAATGTGTTCATTTCATGTATGCGCAAAATGCCTTTGAAATGGCTTTAAAATGGATTTGGAGCATGGAGACGATTATCTCAGGATGGCAATATAAACAAACGAAACTTTTAGTAGATTTCTACTTATTTTATTAAATATTATCTCCACCAAACAGGACAAGCTTGCATCTGTTATAGTTTTGGAGAAAAATGTGTTCATTTCATGTATGCGCGAAATGCCTTAAAAATGGCTTTAAAATGGATTTGGAGCATGGAGACGATTATCTCGGGATTGCAAGATAACCAAACAAAACTTTTAGTGGATTTCTACTTATTTTATTAAATATCATCTCCACCAAACAGGACAAGCTTGCATCTGTTATAGTTTTGGAGAAAAATGTGTTCATTTCATGTATGCGCGAAATGCCTTAAAAATGGCTTTAAAATGGATTTGGAGCATGGAGACGATTATCTCGGGATTGCAATATAACCAAACAAAACTTTTAGTGGATTTCTACTTATTTTATTAAATATCATCTCCACCAAACAGGACAAGCTTGCATCTGTTATAGTTTTGGAGAAAAATGTGTTCATTTCATGTATGCGCGAAATGCCTTAAAAATGGCTTTAAAATGGATTTGGAGCATGGAGACGATTATCTCGGGATTGCAAGATAACCAAACAAAACTTTTAGTGGATTTCTACTTATTTTATTAAATATCATCTCCACCAAACAGGACAAGCTTGCATCTGTTATAGTTTTGGAGAAAAATGTGTTCATTTCATGTATGCGCGAAATGCCTTAAAAATGGCTTTAAAATGGATTTGGAGCATGGAGACGATTATCTCGGGATTGCAAGATAACCAAACAAAACTTTTAGTGGATTTCTACTTATTTTATTAAATATCATCTCCACCAAACAGGACAAGCTTGCATGTGTTATAGTTTTGGAGAAAAATGTGTTCATTTCATGTATGCGCAAAATGCCTTTGAAATGGCTTTAAAATGGATTTGGAGCATGGAGACGATTATCTCAGGATGGCAATATAAACAAACGAAACTTTTAGTAGATTTCTACTTATTTTATTAAATATTATCTCCACCAAACAGGACAAGCTTGCATCTGTTATAGTTTTGGAGAAAAATGTGTTCATTTCATGTATGCGCGAAATGCCTTAAAAATGGCTTTAAAATGGATTTGGAGCATGGAGACGATTATCTCGGGATTGCAAGATAACCAAAAAAAACTTTTAGTGGATTTCTACTTATTTTATTAAATATCATCTCCACCAAACAGGACAAGCTTGCATCTGTTATAGTTTTGGAGAAAAATGTGTTCATTTCATGTATGCGCGAAATGCCTTAAAAATGGCTTTAAAATGGATTTGGAGCATGGAGACGATTATCTCGGGATTGCAAGATAACCAAACAAAACTTTTAGTGGATTTCTACTTATTTTATTAAATATCATCTCCACCAAACAGGACAAGCTTGCATCTGTTATAGTTTTGGAGAAAAATGTGTTCATTTCATGTATGCGCGAAATGCCTTAAAAATGGCTTTAAAATGGATTTGGAGCATGAAGACGATTATCTCGGGATTGCAAGATAACCAAAGAAAACTTTTAGTGGATTTCTACTTATTTTATTAAATATCATCTCCACCAAACAGGACAAGCTTGCATCTGTTATAGTTTTGGAGAAAAATGTGTTCATTTCATGTATGCGCGAAATGCCTTAAAAATGGCTTTAAAATGGATTTGGAGCATGGAGACGATTATCTCGGGATTGCAAGATAACCAAACAAAACTTTTAGTGGATTTCTACTTATTTTATTAAATATCATCTCCACCAAACAGGACAAGCTTGCATCTGTTATAGTTTTGGAGAAAAATGTGTTCATTTCATGTATGCACGAAATGCCTTAAAAATGGCTTTAAAATGGATTTGGAGCATGGAGACGATTATCTCGGGATTGCAAGATAACCAAACAAAACTTTTAGTGGATTTCTACTTATTTTATTAAATATCATCTCCACCAAACAGGACAAGCTTGCATCTGTTATAGTTTTGGAGAAAAATGTGTTCATTTCATGTATGCGCGAAATGCCTTAAAAATGGCTTTAAAATGGATTTGGAGCATGAAGACGATTATCTCGGGATTACAAGATAACCAAACAAAAATTTTAGTGGATTTTTACTTATTTTATTAAATATCATCTCCACCAAACAGGACAAGCTTGCATCTGTTATAGTTTTGGAGAAAAATGTGTTCATTTCATGTATGTGCGAAATGCCTTAAAAATGGCTTTAAAATGGATTTGGAGCATGGAGACGATTATCTCGGGATTGCAAGATAACCAAACAAAACTTTTAGTGGATTTCTACTTATTTTATTAAATATCATCTCCACCAAACAGGACAAGCTTGCATGTGTTATAGTTTTGGAGAAAAATGTGTTCATTTCATGTATGCGCAAAATGCCTTTGAAATGGCTTTAAAATGGATTTGGAGCATGGAGACGATTATCTCAGGATGGCAATATAAACAAACGAAACTTTTAGTAGATTTCTACTTATTTTATTAAATATTATCTCCACCAAACAGGACAAGCTTGCATCTGTTATAGTTTTGGAGAAAAATGTGTTCATTTCATGTATGCGCGAAATGCCTTAAAAATGGCTTTAAAATGGATTTGGAGCATGGAGACGATTATCTCGGGATTGCAAGATAACCAAACAAAACTTTTAGTGGATTTCTACTTATTTTATTAAATATCATCTCCACCAAACAGGACAAGCTTGCATCTGTTATAGTTTTGGAGAAAAATGTGTTCATTTCATGTATGCGCGAAATGCCTTAAAAATGGCTTTAAAATGGATTTGGAGCATGGAGACGATTATCTCGGGATTGCAATATAACCAAACAAAACTTTTAGTGGATTTCTACTTATTTTATTAAATATCATCTCCACCAAACAGGACAAGCTTGCATCTGTTATAGTTTTGGAGAAAAATGTGTTCATTTCATGTATGCGCGAAATGCCTTAAAAATGGCTTTAAAATGGATTTGGAGCATGGAGACGATTATCTCGGGATTGCAAGATAACCAAACAAAACTTTTAGTGGATTTCTACTTATTTTATTAAATATTATCTCCACCAAACAGGACAAGCTTGCATCTGTTATAGTTTTGGAGAAAAATGTGTTCATTTCATGTATGCGCGAAATGCCTTAAAAATGGCTTTAAAATGGATTTGGAGCATGGAGACGATTATCTCAGGATGGCAATATAAACAAACGAAACTTTTAGTAGATTTCTACTTATTTTATTAAATATTATCTCCACCAAACAGGACAAGCTTGCATCTGTTATAGTTTTGGAGAAAAATGTGTTCATTTCATGTATGCGCGAAATGCCTTAAAAATGGCTTTAAAATGGATTTGGAGCATGGAGACGATTATCTCGGGATTGCAAGATAACCAAACAAAACTTTTAGTGGATTTCTACTTATTTTATTAAATATCATCTCCACCAAACAGGACAAGCTTGCATCTGTTATAGTTTTGGAGAAAAATGTGTTCATTTCACTTATGCGCGAAATGCCTTAAAAATGGCTTTAAAATGGATTTGGAGCATGAAGACGATTATCTCGGGATTGCAAGATAACCAAACAAAACTTTTAGTGGATTTCTACTTATTTTATTAAATATCATCTCCACCAAACAGGACAAGCTTGCATCTGTTATAGTTTTGGAGAAAAATGTGTTCATTTCATGTATGCGCGAAATGCCTTAAAAATGGCTTTAAAATGGATTTGGAGCATGGAGACGATTATCTCGGGATTGCAAGATAACCAAACAAAACTTTTAGTGGATTTCTACTTATTTTATTAAATATCATCTCCACCAAACAGGACAAGCTTGCATGTGTTATAGTTTTGGAGAAAAATGTGTTCATTTCATGTATGCGCAAAATGCCTTTGAAATGGCTTTAAAATGGATTTGGAGCATGGAGACGATTATCTCAGGATGGCAATATAAACAAACGAAACTTTTAGTAGATTTCTACTTATTTTATTAAATATTATCTCCACCAAACAGGACAAGCTTGCATCTGTTATAGTTTTGGAGAAAAATGTGTTCATTTCATGTATGCGCGAAATGCCTTAAAAATGGCTTTAAAATGGATTTGGAGCATGGAGACGATTATCTCGGGATTGCAAGATAACCAAACAAAACTTTTAGTGGATTTCTACTTATTTTATTAAATATCATCTCCACCAAACAGGACAAGCTTGCATCTGTTATAGTTTTGGAGAAAAATGTGTTCATTTCATGTATGCGCGAAATGCCTTAAAAATGGCTTTAAAATGGATTTGGAGCATGGAGACGATTATCTCGGGATTGCAATATAACCAAACAAAACTTTTAGTGGATTTCTACTTATTTTATTAAATATCATCTCCACCAAACAGGACAAGCTTGCATCTGTTATAGTTTTGGAGAAAAATGTGTTAATTTCATGTATGCGCGAAATGCCTTAAAAATGGCTTTAAAATGGATTTGGAGCATGGAGACGATTATCTCGGGATTGCAAGATAACCAAACAAAACTTTTAGTGGATTTCTACTTATTTTATTAAATATCATCTCCACCAAACAGGACAAGCTTGCATCTGTTATAGTTTTGGAGAAAAATGTGTTCATTTCATGTATGCGCGAAATGCCTTAAAAATGGCTTTAAAATGGATTTGGAGCATGGAGACGATTATCTCGGGATTGCAAGATAACCAAACAAAACTTTTAGTGGATTTCTACTTATTTTATTAAATATCATCTCCACCAAACAGGACAAGCTTGCATCTGTTATAGTTTTGGAGAAAAATGTGTTCATTTCATGTATGCGCGAAATGCCTTAAAAATGGCTTTAAAATGGATTTGGAGCATGGAGACGATTATCTCGGGATTGCAAGATAACCAAACAAAACTTTTAGTGGATTTCTACTTATTTTATTAAATATCATCTCCACCAAACAGGACAAGCTTGCATGTGTTATAGTTTTGGAGAAAAATGTGTTCATTTCATGTATGCGCGAAATGCCTTTGAAATGGCTTTAAAATGGATTTGGAGCATGGAGACGATTATCTCGGGATTGCAAGATAACCAAACAAAACTTTTAGTAGATTTCTACTTATTTTATTAAATATCATCTCCACCAAACAGGACAAGCTTGCATCTGTTATAGTTTTGGAGAAAAATGTGTTCATTTCATGTATGCGCGAAATGCCTTAAAAATGACTTTAAAATGGATTTGGAGCATGGAGACGATTATCTCGGGATTGCAAGATAACCAAACAAAACTTTTAGTGGATTTCTACTTATTTTATTAAATATCATCTCCACCAAACAGGACAAGCTTGCATCTGTTATAGTTTTGGAGAAAAATGTGTTCATTTCATGTATGCGCAAAATGCCTTAAAAATGGCTTTAAAATGGATTTGGAGCATGGAGACGATTATCTCGGGATTGCAAGATAACCAAACAAAACTTTTAGTGGATTTCTACTTATTTTATTAAATATCATCTCCACCAAACAGGACAAGCTTGCATGTGTTATAGTTTTGGAGAAAAATGTGTTCATTTCATGTATGCGCAAAATGCCTTTGAAATGGCTTTAAAATGGATTTGGAGCATGGAGACGATTATCTCGGGATTGCAAGATAACCAAACAAAACTTTTAGTAGATTTCTACTTATTTTATTAAATATCATCTCCACCAAACAGGACAAGCTTGCATCTGTTATAGTTTTGGAGAAAAATGTGTTCATTTCATGTATGCGCGAAATGCCTTAAAAATGACTTTAAAATGGATTTGGAGCATGGAGACGATTATCTCAGGATATCAATATAAACAAACGAAACTTTTAGTAGATTTCTACTTATTTTATTAAATATTATCTCCACCAAACAGGACAAGCTTGCATCTGTTATAGTTTTGGAGAAAAATGTGTTCATTTCATGTATGCGCGAAATGCCTTAAAAATGGCTTTAAAATGGATTTGGAGCATGGAGACGATTATCTCAGGATTGCAAGATAACCAAACAAAACTTTTAGTAGATTTCTACTTATTTTATTAAATATCATCTCCACCAAACAGGACAAGCTTGCATCTGTTATAGTTTTGGAGAAAAATGTGTTCATTTCATGTATGCGCGAAATGCCTTAAAAATGGCTTTAAAATGGATTTGGAGCATGGAGACGATTATCTCGGGATTGCAAGATAACCAAACAAAACTTTTAGTGGATTTCTACTTATTTTATTAAATATCATCTCCACCAAACAGGACAAGCTTGCATCTGTTATAGTTTTGGAGAAAAATGTGTTCATTTCATGTATGTGCGAAATGCCTTAAAAATGGCTTTAAAATGGATTTGGAGCATGGAGACGATTATCTCGGGATTGCAATATAACCAAACAAAACTTTTAGTGGATTTCTACTTATTTTATTAAATATCATCTCCACCAAACAGGACAAGCTTGCATCTGTTATAGTTTTGGAGAAAAATGTGTTCATTTCATGTATGCGCGAAATGCCTTAAAAATGGCTTTAAAATGGATTTGGAGCATGGAGACGATTATCTCGGGATTGCAAGATAACCAAACAAAACTTTTAGTGGATTTCTACTTATTTTATTAAATATCATCTCCACCAAACAGGACAAGCTTGCATCTGTTATAGTTTTGGAGAAAAATGTGTTCATTTCATGTATGCGCGAAATGCCTTAAAAATGGCTTTAAAATGGATTTGGAGCATGGAGACGATTATCTCGGGATTGCAAGATAACCAAACAAAACTTTTAGTAGATTTCTACTTATTTTATTAAATATCATCTCCACCAAACAGGACAAGCTTGCATCTGTTATAGTTTTGGAGAAAAATGTGTTCATTTCATGTATGCGCGAAATGCCTTCAAAATGGCTTTAAAATGGATTTGGAGCATGGAGACGATTATCTCGGGATTGCAAGATAACCAAACAAAACTTTTAGTGGATTTCTACTTATTTTATTAAATATCATCTCCACCAAACAGGACAAGCTTGCATGTGTTATAGTTTTGGAGAAAAATGTGTTCATTTCATGTATGCGCAAAATGCCTTTGAAATGGCTTTAAAATGGATTTGGAGCATGGAGACGATTATCTCGGGATTGCAAGATAACCAAACAAAACTTTTAGTAGATTTCTACTTATTTTATTAAATATCATCTCCACCAAACAGGACAAGCTTGCATCTGTTATAGTTTTGGAGAAAAATGTGTTCATTTCATGTATGCGCGAAATGCCTTAAAAATGACTTTAAAATGGATTTGGAGCATGGAGACGATTATCTCGGGATTGCAAGATAACCAAACAAAACTTTTAGTGGATTTCTACTTATTTTATTAAATATCATCTCCACCAAACAGGACAAGCTTGCATCTGTTATAGTTTTGGAGAAAAATGTGTTCATTTCATGTATGCGCAAAATGCCTTAAAAATGGCTTTAAAATGGATTTGGAGCATGGAGACGATTATCTCGGGATTGCAAGATAACCAAACAAAACTTTTAGTGGATTTCTACTTATTTTATTAAATATCATCTCCACCAAACAGGACAAGCTTGCATGTGTTATAGTTTTGGAGAAAAATGTGTTCATTTCATGTATGCGCAAAATGCCTTTGAAATGGCTTTAAAATGGATTTGGAGCATGGAGACGATTATCTCGGGATTGCAAGATAACCAAACAAAACTTTTAGTAGATTTCTACTTATTTTATTAAATATCATCTCCACCAAACAGGACAAGCTTGCATCTGTTATAGTTTTGGAGAAAAATGTGTTCATTTCATGTATGCGCGAAATGCCTTAAAAATGACTTTAAAATGGATTTGGAGCATGGAGACGATTATCTCAGGATGGCAATATAAACAAACGAAACTTTTAGTAGATTTCTACTTATTTTATTAAATATTATCTCCACCAAACAGGACAAGCTTGCATCTGTTATAGTTTTGGAGAAAAATGTGTTCATTTCATGTATGCGCGAAATGCCTTAAAAATGGCTTTAAAATGGATTTGGAGCATGGAGACGATTATCTCGGGATTGCAAGATAACCAAACAAAACTTTTAGTGGATTTCTACTTATTTTATTAAATATCATCTCCACCAAACAGGACAAGCTTGCATGTGTTATAGTTTTGGAGAAAAATGTGTTCATTTCATGTGTGCGCAAAATGCCTTTGAAATGGCTTTAAAATAGATTTGGAGCATGGAGACGATTATTTCGGGATTGCAAGATAACCAAACAAAACTTTTAGTGGATTTCTACTTATTTTATTAAATATCATCTCCACCAAACAGGACAAGCTTGCATCTGTTATAGTTTTGGAGAAAAATGTGTTCATTTCATGTATGCGCGAAATGCCTTAAAAATGGCTTTAAAATGGATTTGGAGCATGGAGACGATTATCTCGGGATTGCAAGATAACCAAACAAAACTTTTAGTGGATTTCTACTTATTTTATTAAATATCATCTCCACCAAACAGGACAAGCTTGCATCTGTTATAGTTTTGGAGAAAAATGTGTTCATTTCATGTATGCGCGAAATGCCTTAAAAATGGCTTTAAAATGGATTTGGAGCATGGAGACGATTATCTCGGGATTGCAAGATAACCAAACAAAACTTTTAGTGGATTTCTACTTATTTTATTAAATATCATCTCCACCAAACAGGACAAGCTTGCATGTGTTATAGTTTTGGAGAAAAATGTGTTCATTTCATGTATGCGCAAAATGCCTTTGAAATGGCTTTAAAATGGATTTGGAGCATGGAGACGATTATCTCAGGATGGCAATATAAACAAACGAAACTTTTAGTAGATTTCTACTTATTTTATTAAATATTATCTCCACCAAACAGGACAAGCTTGCATCTGTTATAGTTTTGGAGAAAAATGTGTTCATTTCATGTATGCGCGAAATGCCTTAAAAATGGCTTTAAAATGGATTTGGAGCATGGAGACGATTATCTCGGGATTGCAAGATAACCAAAAAAAACTTTTAGTGGATTTCTACTTATTTTATTAAATATCATCTCCACCAAACAGGACAAGCTTGCATCTGTTATAGTTTTGGAGAAAAATGTGTTCATTTCATGTATGCGCGAAATGCCTTAAAAATGGCTTTAAAATGGATTTGGAGCATGGAGACGATTATCTCGGGATTGCAAGATAACCAAACAAAACTTTTAGTGGATTTCTACTTATTTTATTAAATATCATCTCCACCAAACAGGACAAGCTTGCATCTGTTATAGTTTTGGAGAAAAATGTGTTCATTTCATGTATGCGCGAAATGCCTTAAAAATGGCTTTAAAATGGATTTGGAGCATGGAGACGATTATCTCGGGATTGCAAGATAACCAAACAAAACTTTTAGTGGATTTCTACTTATTTTATTAAATATCATCTCCACCAAACAGGACAAGCTTGCATCTGTTATAGTTTTGGAGAAAAATGTGTTCATTTCATGTATGCGCGAAATGCCTTAAAAATGGCTTTAAAATGGACTTGGAGCATGGAGACGATTATCTCGGGATTGCAAGATAACCAAACAAAACTTTTAGTGGATTTCTACTTATTTTATTAAATATCATCTCCACCAAACAGGACAAGCTTGCATCTGTTATAGTTTTGGAGAAAAATGTGTTCATTTCATGTATGCGCGAAATGCCTTAAAAATGGCTTTAAAATGGATTTGGAGCATGGAGACGATTATCTCGGGATTGCAATATAACCAAACAAAACTTTTAGTGGATTTCTACTTATTTTATTAAATATCATCTCCACCAAACAGGACAAGCTTGCATCTGTTATAGTTTTGGAGAAAAATGTGTTCATTTCATGTATGCGCGAAATGCCTTAAAAATGGCTTTAAAATGGATTTGGAGCATGGAGACGATTATCTCGGGATTGCAAGATAACCAAACAAAACTTTTAGTGGATTTCTACTTATTTTATTAAATATCATCTCCACCAAACAGGACAAGCTTGCATCTGTTATAGTTTTGGAGAAAAATGTGTTCATTTCATGTATGCGCGAAATGCCTTAAAAATGGCTTTAAAATGGATTTGGAGCATGGAGACGATTATCTCGGGATTGCAAGATAACCAAACAAAACTTTTAGTGGATTTCTACTTATTTTATTAAATATCATCTCCACCAAACAGGACAAGCTTGCATCTGTTATAGTTTTGGAGAAAAATGTGTTAATTTCATGTATGCGCGAAATGCCTTAAAAATGGCTTTAAAATGGATTTGGAGCATGGAGACGATTATCTCGGGATTGCAAGATAACCAAACAAAACTTTTAGTGGATTTCTACTTATTTTATTAAATATCATCTCCACCAAACAGGACAAGCTTGCATCTGTTATAGTTTTGGAGAAAAATGTGTTCATTTCATGTATGCGCGAAATGCCTTAAAAATGGCTTTAAAATGGATTTGGAGCATGGAGACGATTATCTCGGGATTGCAAGATAACCAAACAAAACTTTTAGTGGATTTCTACTTATTTTATTAAATATCATCTCCACCAAACAGGACAAGCTTGCATGTGTTATAGTTTTGGAGAAAAATGTGTTCATTTCATGTATGCGCAAAATGCCTTTGAAATGGCTTTAAAATGGATTTGGAGCATGGAGACGATTATCTCGGGATTGCAAGATAACCAAACAAAACTTTTAGTGGATTTCTACTTATTTTATTAAATATCATCTCCACCAAACAGGACAAGCTTGCATCTGTTATAGTTTTGGAGAAAAATGTGTTCATTTCATGTATGCGCGAAATGCCTTAAAAATGGCTTTAAAATGGATTTGGAGCATGGAGACGATTATCTCGGGATTGCAAGATAACCAAACAAAACGTTTAGTGGATTTCTACTTATTTTATTAAATATCATCTCCACCAAACAGGACAAGCTTGCATCTGTTATAGTTTTGGAGAAAAATGTGTTCATTTCATGTATGCGCGAAATGCCTTAAAAATGGCTTTAAAATGGATTTGGAGCATGGAGACGATTATCTCGGGATTGCAAGATAACCAAACAAAACTTTTAGTGGATTTCTACTTATTTTATTAAATATCATCTCCACCAAACAGGACAAGCTTGCATCTGTTATAGTTTTGGAGAAAAATGTGTTCATTTCATGTATGCGCGAAATGCCTTAAAAATGGCTTTAAAATGGATTTGGAGCATGGAGACGATTATCTCGGGATTGCAAGATAACCAAACAAAACTTTTAGTGGATTTCTACTTATTTTATTAAATATCATCTCCACCAAACAGGACAAGCTTGCATCTGTTATAGTTTTGGAGAAAAATGTGTTCATTTCATGTATGCGCGAAATGCCTTAAAAATGGCTTTAAAATGGATTTGGAGCATGGAGACGATTATCTCGGGATTGCAAGATAACCAAACAAAACTTTTAGTGGATTTCTACTTATTTTATTAAATATCATCTCCACCAAACAGGACAAGCTTGCATCTGTTATAGTTTTGGAGAAAAATGTGTTCATTTCATGTATGCGCAAAATGCCTTAAAAATGGCTTTAAAATGGATTTGGAGCATGGAGACGATTATCTCGGGATTGCAAGATAA
This sequence comes from Anomaloglossus baeobatrachus, assembly GCF_048569485.1. Lineage (NCBI taxonomy): Eukaryota > Metazoa > Chordata > Amphibia > Anura > Aromobatidae > Anomaloglossus > Anomaloglossus baeobatrachus. Next base: position 324,064 of record NW_027441955.1, read on the forward strand.
CCAAACAAAACTTTTAGTAGATTTCTACTTATTTTATTAAATATCATCTCCACCAAACAGGACAAGCTTGCATCTGTTATAGTTTTGGAGAAAAATGTGTTCATTTCATGTATGCGCGAAATGCCTTAAAAATGGCTTTAAAATGGATTTGGAGCATGGAGACGATTATCTCGGGATTGCAAGATAACCAAACAAAACTTTTAGTGGATTTCTACTTATTTTATTAAATATCATCTCCACCAAACAGGACAAGCTTGCATCTGTTATAGTTTTGGAGAAAAATGTGTTCATTTCATGTATGTGCGAAATGCCTTAAAAATGGCTTTAAAATGGATTTGGAGCATGGAGACGATTATCTCGGGATTGCAATATAACCAAACAAAACTTTTAGTGGATTTCTACTTATTTTATTAAATATCATCTCCACCAAACAGGACAAGCTTGCATCTGTTATAGTTTTGGAGAAAAATGTGTTCATTTCATGTATGCGCGAAATGCCTTAAAAATGGCTTTAAAATGGATTTGGAGCATGGAGACGATTATCTCGGGATTGCAAGATAACCAAACAAAACTTTTAGTGGATTTCTACTTATTTTATTAAATATCATCTCCACCAAACAGGACAAGCTTGCATCTGTTATAGTTTTGGAGAAAAATGTGTTCATTTCATGTATGCGCGAAATGCCTTAAAAATGGCTTTAAAATGGATTTGGAGCATGGAGACGATTATCTCGGGATTGCAAGATAACCAAACAAAACTTTTAGTGGATTTCTACTTATTTTATTAAATATCATCTCCACCAAACAGGACAAGCTTGCATCTGTTATAGTTTTGGAGAAAAATTTGTTCATTTCATGTATGCGCGAAATGCCTTAAAAATGGCTTTAAAATGGATTTGGAGCATGGAGACGATTATCTCGGGATTGCAAGATAACCAAACAAAACTTTTAGTGGATTTCTACTTATTTTATTAAATATCATCTCCACCAAACAGGACAAGCTTGCATGTGTTATAGTTTTGGAGAAAAATGTGTTCATTTCATGTATGCGCAAAATGCCTTTGAAATGGCTTTAAAATGGATTTGGAGCATGGAGACGATTATCTCGGGATTGCAAGATAACCAAACAAAACTTTTAGTAGATTTCTACTTATTTTATTAAATATCATCTCCACCAAACAGGACAAGCTTGCATCTGTTATAGTTTTGGAGAAAAATGTGTTCATTTCATGTATGCGCGAAATGCCTTAAAAATGACTTTAAAATGGATTTGGAGCATGGAGACGATTATCTCGGGATTGCAAGATAACCAAACAAAACATTTAGTGGATTTCTACTTATTTTATTAAATATCATCTCCACCAAACAGGACAAGCTTGCATCTGTTATAGTTTTGGAGAAAAATGTGTTCATTTCATGTATGCGCGAAATGCCTTAAAAATGGCTTTAAAATGGATTTGGAGCATGGAGACGATTATCTCGGGATTGCAAGATAACCAAACAAAACTTTTAGTGGATTTCTACTTATTTTATTAAATATCATCTCCACCAAACAGGACAAGCTTGCATCTGTTATAGTTTTGGAGAAAAATGTGTTCATTTCATGTATGCGCGAAATGCCTTAAAAATGGCTTTAAAATGGATTTGGAGCATGGAGACGATTATCTCGGGATTGCAAGATAACCAAACAAAACTTTTAGTGGATTTCTACTTATTTTATTAAATATCATCTCCACCAAACAGGACAAGCTTGCATGTGTTATAGTTTTGGAGAAAAATGTGTTCATTTCATGTATGCGCAAAATGCCTTTGAAATGGCTTTAAAATGGATTTGGAGCATGGAGACGATTATCTCAGGATGGCAATATAAACAAACGAAACTTTTAGTAGATTTCTACTTATTTTATTAAATATTATCTCCACCAAACAGGACAAGCTTGCATCTGTTATAGTTTTGGAGAAAAATGTGTTCATTTCATGTATGCGCGAAATGCCTTAAAAATGGCTTTAAAATGGATTTGGAGCATGGAGACGATTATCTCGGGATTGCAAGATAACCAAACAAAACTTTTAGTGGATTTCTACTTATTTTATTAAATATCATCTCCACCAAACAGGACAAGCTTGCATGTGTTATAGTTTTGGAGAAAAATGTGTTCATTTCATGTATGCGCAAAATGCCTTTGAAATGGCTTTAAAATAGATTTGGAGCATGGAGACGATTATCTCGGGATTGCAAGATAACCAAACAAAACTTTTAGTGGATTTCTACTTATTTTATTAAATATCATCTCCACCAAACAGGACAAGCTTGCATCTGTTATAGTTTTGGAGAAAAATGTGTTCATTTCATGTATGCGCGAAATGCCTTAAAAATGGCTTTAAAATGGATTTGGAGCATGGAGACGATTATCTCGGGATTGCAAGATAACCAAACAAAACTTTTAGTGGATTTCTACTTATTTTATTAAATATCATCTCCACCAAACAGGACAAGCTTGCATGTGTTATAGTTTTGGAGAAAAATGTGTTCATTTCATGTATGCGCAAAATGCCTTTGAAATGGCTTTAAAATGGATTTGGAGCATGGAGACGATTATCTCAGGATGGCAATATAAACAAACGAAACTTTTAGTAGATTTCTACTTATTTTATTAAATATTATCTCCACCAAACAGGACAAGCTTGCATCTGTTATAGTTTTGGAGAAAAATGTGTTCATTTCATGTATGCGCGAAATGCCTTAAAAATGGCTTTAAAATGGATTTGGAGCATGGAGACGATTATCTCGGGATTGCAAGATAACCAAACAAAACTTTTAGTGGATTTCTACTTATTTTATTAAATATCATCTCCACCAAACAGGACAAGCTTGCATCTGTTATAGTTTTGGAGAAAAATGTGTTCATTTCATGTATGCGCGAAATGCCTTAAAAATGGCTTTAAAATGGATTTGGAGCATGGAGACGATTATCTCGGGATTGCAAGATAACCAAACAAAACTTTTAGTGGATTTCTACTTATTTTATTAAATATCATCTCCACCAAACAGGACAAGCTTGCATGTGTTATAGTTTTGGAGAAAAATGTGTTCATTTCATGTATGCGCAAAATGCCTTTGAAATGGCTTTAAAATGGATTTGGAGCATGGAGACGATTATCTCGGGATTGCAAGATAACCAAACAAAACTTTTAGTAGATTTCTACTTATTTTATTAAATATCATCTCCACCAAACAGGACAAGCTTGCATCTGTTATAGTTTTGGAGAAAAATGTGTTCATTTCATGTATGCGCGAAATGCCTTAAAAATGACTTTAAAATGGATTTGGAGCATGGAGACGATTATCTCAGGATGGCAATATAAACAAACGAAACTTTTAGTAGATTTCTACTTATTTTATTAAATATTATCTCCACCAAACAGGACAAGCTTGCATCTGTTATAGTTTTGGAGAAAAATGTGTTCATTTCATGTATGCGCGAAATGCCTTAAAAATGGCTTTAAAATGGATTTGGAGCATGGAGACGATTATCTCGGGATTGCAAGATAACCAAACAAAACTTATAGTGGATTTCTACTTATTTTATTAAATATCATCTCCACCAAACAGGACAAGCTTGCATGTGTTATAGTTTTGGAGAAAAATGTGTTCATTTCATGTGTGCGCAAAATGCCTTTGAAATGGCTTTAAAATAGATTTGGAGCATGGAGACGATTATTTCGGGATTGCAAGATAACCAAACAAAACTTTTAGTGGATTTCTACTTATTTTATTAAATATCATCTCCACCAAACAGGACAAGCTTGCATCTGTTATAGTTTTGGAGAAAAATGTGTTCATTTCATGTATGCGCGAAATGCCTTAAAAATGGCTTTAAAATGGATTTGGAGCATGGAGACGATTATCTCGGGATTGCAAGATAACCAAACAAAACTTTTAGTGGATTTCTACTTATTTTATTAAATATCATCTCCACCAAACAGGACAAGCTTGCATCTGTTATAGTTTTGGAGAAAAATGTGTTCATTTCATGTATGCGCGAAATGCCTTAAAAATGGCTTTAAAATGGATTTGGAGCATGGAGACGATTATCTCGGGATTGCAAGATAACCAAACAAAACTTTTAGTGGATTTCTACTTATTTTATTAAATATCATCTCCACCAAACAGGACAAGCTTGCATCTGTTATAGTTTTGGAGAAAAATGTGTTCATTTCATGTATGCGCGAAATGCCTTAAAAATGGCTTTAAAATGGACTTGGAGCATGGAGACGATTATCTCGGGATTGCAAGATAACCAAACAAAACTTTTAGTGGATTTCTACTTATTTTATTAAATATCATCTCCACCAAACAGGACAAGCTTGCATCTGTTATAGTTTTGGAGAAAAATGTGTTCATTTCATGTATGCGCGAAATGCCTTAAAAATGGCTTTAAAATGGATTTGGAGCATGGAGACGATTATCTCGGGATTGCAATATAACCAAACAAAACTTTTAGTGGATTTCTACTTATTTTATTAAATATCATCTCCACCAAACAGGACAAGCTTGCATCTGTTATAGTTTTGGAGAAAAATGTGTTCATTTCATGTATGCGCGAAATGCCTTAAAAATGGCTTTAAAATGGATTTGGAGCATGGAGACGATTATCTCGGGATTGCAAGATAACCAAACAAAACTTTTAGTGGATTTCTACTTATTTTATTAAATATCATCTCCACCAAACAGGACAAGCTTGCATCTGTTATAGTTTTGGAGAAAAATGTGTTCATTTCATGTATGCGCGAAATGCCTTAAAAATGGCTTTAAAATGGATTTGGAGCATGGAGACGATTATCTCGGGATTGCAAGATAACCAAACAAAACTTTTAGTGGATTTCTACTTATTTTATTAAATATCATCTCCACCAAACAGGACAAGCTTGCATCTGTTATAGTTTTGGAGAAAAATGTGTTCATTTCATGTATGCGCGAAATGCCTTAAAAATGGCTTTAAAATGGATTTGGAGCATGGAGACGATTATCTCGGGATTGCAAGATAACCAAACAAAACTTTTAGTGGATTTCTACTTATTTTATTAAATATCATCTCCACCAAACAGGACAAGCTTGCATGTGTTATAGTTTTGGAGAAAAATGTGTTCATTTCATGTATGCGCAAAATGCCTTTGAAATGGCTTTAAAATGGATTTGGAGCATGGAGACGATTATCTCGGGATTGCAAGATAACCAAACAAAACTTTTAGTGGATTTCTACTTATTTTATTAAATATCATCTCCACCAAACAGGACAAGCTTGCATCTGTTATAGTTTTGGAGAAAAATGTGTTAATTTCATGTATGCGCGAAATGCCTTAAAAATGGCTTTAAAATGGATTTTGAGCATGGAGACGATTATCTCGGGATTGCAAGATAACCAAACAAAACTTTTAGTGGATTTCTACTTATTTTATTAAATATCATCTCCACCAAACAGGACAAGCTTGCATCTGTTATAGTTTTCGAGAAAAATGTGTTCATTTCATGTATGCGCGAAATGCCTTAAAAATGGCTTTAAAATGGATTTGGAGCATGGAGACGATTATCTCGGGATTGCAAGATAACCAAACAAAACGTTTAGTGGATTTCTACTTATTTTATTAAATATCATCTCCACCAAACAGGACAAGCTTGCATCTGTTATAGTTTTGGAGAAAAATGTGTTCATTTCATGTATGCGCGAAATGCCTTAAAAATGGCTTTAAAATGGATTTGGAGCATGGAGACGATTATCTCGGGATTGCAAGATAACCAAACAAAACTTTTAGTGGATTTCTACTTATTTTATTAAATATCATCTCCACCAAACAGGACAAGCTTGCATCTGTTATAGTTTTGGAGAAAAATGTGTTCATTTCATGTATGCGCGAAATGCCTTAAAAATGGCTTTAAAATGGATTTGGAGCATGGAGACGATTATCTCGGGATTGCAATATAACCAAACAAAACTTTTAGTGGATTTCTACTTATTTTAATAAATATCATCTCCACCAAACAGGACAAGCTTGCATCTGTTATAGTTTTGGAGAAAAATGTGTTCATTTCATGTATGCGCGAAATGCCTTAAAAATGGCTTTAAAATGGATTTGGAGCATGGAGACGATTATCTCGGGATTGCAAGATAACCAAACAAAACTTTTAGTGGATTTCTACTTATTTTATTAAATATCATCTCCACCAAACAGGACAAGCTTGCATGTGTTATAGTTTTGGAGAAAAATGTGTTCATTTCATGTATGCGCAAAATGCCTTTGAAATGGCTTTAAAATGGATTTGGAGCATGGAGACGATTATCTCAGGATGTCAATATAAACAAACGAAACTTTTAGTAGATTTCTACTTATTTTATTAAATATTATCTCCACCAAACAGGACAAGCTTGCATCTGTTATAGTTTTGGAGAAAAATGTGTTCATTTCATGTATGCGCGAAATGCCTTAAAAATGGCTTTAAAATGGATTTGGAGCATGGAGACGATTATCTCGGGATTGCAATATAACCAAACAAAACTTTTAGTGGATTTCTACTTATTTTATTAAATATCATCTCCACCAAACAGGACAAGCTTGCATCTGTTATAGTTTTGGAGAAAAATGTGTTCATTTCATGTATGCGCGAAATGCCTTAAAAATGGCTTTAAAATGGATTTGGAGCATGCAGACGATTATCTCGGGATTGCAATATAACCAAACAAAACTTTTAGTGGATTTCTACTTATTTTATTAAATATCATCTCCACCAAACAGGACAAGCTTGCATCTGTTATAGTTTTGGAGAAAAATGTGTTCATTTCATGTATGCGCGAAATGCCTTAAAAATGGCTTTAAAATGGATTTGGAGCATGGAGACGATTATCTCGGGATTGCAAGATAACCAAACAAAACTTTTAGTGGATTTCTACTTATTTTATTAAATATCATCTCCACCAAACAGGACAAGCTTGCATCTGTTATAGTTTTGGAGAAAAATGTGTTCATTTCATGTATGCGCGAAATGCCTTAAAAATGGCTTTAAAATGGATTTGGAGCATGGAGACGATTATCTCGGGATTGCAAGATAACCAAACAAAACTTTTAGTGGATTTCTACTTATTTTATTAAATGTCATCTCCACCAAACAGGACAAGCTTGCATCTGTTATAGTTTTGGAGAAAAATGTGTTCATTTCATGTATGCGCGAAATGCCTTAAAAATGGCTTTAAAATGGATTTGGAGCATGGAGACGATTATCTCGGGATTGCAAGATAACCAAACAAAACTTTTAGTGGATTTCTACTTATTTTATTAAATATCATCTCCACCAAACAGGACAAGCTTGCATGTGTTATAGTTTTGGAGAAAAATGTGTTCATTTCATGTATGCGCAAAATGCCTTAAAAATGGCTTTAAAATGGATTTGGAGCATGGAGACGATTATCTCAGGATGGCAATATAAACAAACGAAACTTTTAGTAGATTTCTACTTATTTTATTAAATATTATCTCCACCAAACAGGACAAGCTTGCATCTGTTATAGTTTTGGAGAAAAATGTGTTCATTTCATGTATGCGCGAAATGCCTTAAAAATGGCTTTAAAATGGATTTGGAGCATGGAGACGATTATCTCGGGATTGCAAGATAACCAAACAAAACTTTTAGTGAATTTCTACTTATTTTATTAAATATCATCTCCACCAAACAGGACAAGCTTGCATCTGTTATAGTTTTGGAGAAAAATGTGTTCATTTCATGTATGCGCGAAATGCCTTAAAAATGGCTTTAAAATGGATTTGGAGCATGGAGACGATTATCTCGGGATTGCAAGATAACCAAACAAAACTTTTAGTGGATTTCTACTTATTTTATTAAATATCATCTCCACCAAACAGGACAAGCTTGCATCTGTTATAGTTTTGGAGAAAAATGTGTTCATTTCATGTATGCGCGAAATGCCTTAAAAATGGCTTTAAAATGGATTTGGAGCATGGAGACGATTATCTCGGGATTGCAAGATAACCAAACAAAAGTTTTAGTGGATTTCTACTTATTTTATTAAATATCATCTCCACCAAACAGGACAAGCTTGCATCTGTTATAGTTTTGGAGAAAAATGTGTTCATTTCATGTATGCGCGAAATGCCTTAAAAATGGCTTTAAAATGGATTTGGAGCATGGAGACGATTATCTCGGGATTGCAAGATAACCAAACAAAACTTTTAGTGGATTTCTACTTATTTTATTAAATATCATCTCCACCAAACAGGACAAGCTTGCATCTGTTATAGTTTTGGAGAAAAATGTGTTCATTTCATGTATGCGCGAAATGCCTTAAGAATGGCTTTAAAATGGATTTGGAGCATGGAGACGATTATCTCGGGATTGCAATATAACCAAACAAAACTTTTAGTGGATTTCTACTTATTTTATTAAATATCATCTCCACCAAACAGGACAAGCTTGCATCTGTTATAGTTTTGGAGAAAAATGTGTTCATTTCATGTATGCGCGAAATGCCTTAAGAATGGCTTTAAAATGGATTTGGAGCATGGAGACGATTATCTCGGGATTGCAATATAACCAAACAAAACTTTTAGTGGATTTCTACTTATTTTATTAAATATCATCTCCACCAAACAGGACAAGCTTGCATCTGTTATAGTTTTGGAGAAAAATGTGTTCATTTCATGTATGCGCGAAATGCCTTAAAAATGGCTTTAAAATGGATTTGGAGCATGGAGACGATTATCTCGGGATTGCAAGATAACCAAACAAAACGTTTAGTGGATTTCTACTTATTTTATTAAATATCATCTCCACCAAACAGGACAAGCTTGCATCTGTTATAGTTTTGGAGAAAAATGTGTTCATTTCATGTATGCGCGAAATGCCTTAAAAATGGCTTTAAAATGGATTTGGAGCATGGAGACGATTATCTCGGGATTGCAAGATAACCAAACAAAACTTTTAGTGGATTTCTACTTATTTTATTAAATATCATCTCCACCAAACAGGACAAGCTTGCATCTGTTATAGTTTTGGAGAAAATGTGTTCATTTCATGTATGCGCGAAATGCCTTAAAAATGGCTTTAAAATGGATTTGGAGCATGGAGACGATTATCTCGGGATTGCAAGATAACCAAACAAAACTTTTAGTGGATTTCTACTTATTTTATTAAATATCATCTCCACCAAACAGGACAAGCTTGCATGTGTTATAGTTTTGGAGAAAAATGTGTTCATTTCATGTATGCGCAAAATGCCTTTGAAATGGCTTTAAAATGGATTTGGAGCATGGAGACGATTATCTCGGGATTGCAAGATAACCAAACAAAACTTTTAGTGGATTTCTACTTATTTTATTAAATATCATCTCCACCAAACAGGACAAGCTTGCATCTGTTATAGTTTTGGAGAAAAATGTGTTCATTTCATGTATGCACGAAATGCCTTAAAAATGGCTTTAAAATGGATTTGGAGCATGGAGACGATTATCTCGGGATTGCAAGATAACCAAACAGAACTTTTAGTGGATTTCTACTTATTTTATTAAATATCATCTCCACCAAACAGGACAAGCTTGCATCTGTTATAGTTTTGGAGAAAAATGTGTTCATTTCATGTATGCGCGAAATGCCTTAAAAATGGCTTTAAAATGGATTTGGAGCATGAAGACGATTATCTCGGGATTGCAAGATAACCAAACAAAAATTTTAGTGGATTTCTACTTATTTTATTAAATATCATCTCCACCAAACAGGACAAGCTTGCATCTGTTATAGTTTTGGAGAAAAATGTGTTCATTTCATGTATGCGCGAAATGCCTTAAAAATGGCTTTAAAATGGATTTGGAGCATGGAGACGATTATCTCGGGATTGCAAGATAACCAAACAAAACTTTTAGTGGATTTCTACTTATTTTATTAAATATCATCTCCACCAAACAGGACAAGCTTGCATGTGTTATAGTTTTGGAGAAAAATGTGTTCATTTCATGTATGCGCAAAATGCCTTTGAAATGGCTTTAAAATGGATTTGGAGCATGGAGACGATTATCTCAGGATGGCAATATAAACAAACGAAACTTTTAGTAGATTTCTACTTATTTTATTAAATATTATCTCCACCAAACAGGACAAGCTTGCATCTGTTATAGTTTTGGAGAAAAATGTGTTCATTTCATGTATGCGCGAAATGCCTTAAAAATGGCTTTAAAATGGATTTGGAGCATGGAGACGATTATCTCGGGATTGCAAGATAACCAAACAAAACTTTTAGTGGATTTCTACTTATTTTATTAAATATCATCTCCACCAAACAGGACAAGCTTGCATCTGTTATAGTTTTGGAGAAAAATGTGTTCATTTCATGTATGCGCGAAATGCCTTAAAAATGGCTTTAAAATGGATTTGGAGCATGGAGACGATTATCTCGGGATTGCAATATAACCAAACAAAACTTTTAGTGGATTTCTACTTATTTTATTAAATATCATCTCCACCAAACAGGACAAGCTTGCATCTGTTATAGTTTTGGAGAAAAATGTGTTCATTTCATGTATGCGCGAAATGCCTTAAAAATGGCTTTAAAATGGATTTGGAGCATGGAGACGATTATCTCGGGATTGCAAGATAACCAAACAAAACTTTTAGTGGATTTCTACTTATTTTATTAAATATCATCTCCACCAAACAGGACAAGCTTGCATCTGTTATAGTTTTGGAGAAAAATGTGTTCATTTCATGTATGCGCGAAATGCCTTAAAAATGGCTTTAAAATGGATTTGGAGCATGGAGACGATTATCTCGGGATTGCAAGATAACCAAACAAAACTTTTAGTGGATTTCTACTTATTTTATTAAATATCATCTCCACCAAACAGGACAAGCTTGCATGTGTTATAGTTTTGGAGAAAAATGTGTTCATTTCATGTATGCGCAAAATGCCTTTGAAATGGCTTTAAAATGGATTTGGAGCATGGAGACGATTATCTCAGGATGGCAATATAAACAAACGAAACTTTTAGTAGATTTCTACTTATTTTATTAAATATTATCTCCACCAAACAGGACAAGCTTGCATCTGTTATAGTTTTGGAGAAAAATGTGTTCATTTCATGTATGCGCGAAATGCCTTAAAAATGGCTTTAAAATGGATTTGGAGCATGGAGACGATTATCTCGGGATTGCAAGATAACCAAAAAAAACTTTTAGTGGATTTCTACTTATTTTATTAAATATCATCTCCACCAAACAGGACAAGCTTGCATCTGTTATAGTTTTGGAGAAAAATGTGTTCATTTCATGTATGCGCGAAATGCCTTAAAAATGGCTTTAAAATGGATTTGGAGCATGGAGACGATTATCTCGGGATTGCAAGATAACCAAACAAAACTTTTAGTGGATTTCTACTTATTTTATTAAATATCATCTCCACCAAACAGGACAAGCTTGCATCTGTTATAGTTTTGGAGAAAAATGTGTTCATTTCATGTATGCGCGAAATGCCTTAAAAATGGCTTTAAAATGGATTTGGAGCATGAAGACGATTATCTCGGGATTGCAAGATAACCAAACAAAACTTTTAGTGGATTTCTACTTATTTTATTAAATATCATCTCCACCAAACAGGACAAGCTTGCATCTGTTATAGTTTTGGAGAAAAATGTGTTCATTTCATGTATGCGCGAAATGCCTTAAAAATGGCTTTAAAATGGATTTGGAGCATGGAGACGATTATCTCGGGATTGCAAGATAACCAAACAAAACTTTTAGTGGATTTCTACTTATTTTATTAAATATCATCTCCACCAAACAGGACAAGCTTGCATCTGTTATAGTTTTGGAGAAAAATGTGTTCATTTCATGTATGCGCGAAATGCCTTAAAAATGGCTTTAAAATGGATTTGGAGCATGAAGACGATTATCTCGGGATTGCAAGATAACCAAACAAAACTTTTAGTGGATTTCTACTTATTTTATTAAATATCATCTCCACCAAACAGGACAAGCTTGCATGTGTTATAGTTTTGGAGAAAAATGTGTTCATTTCATGTATGCGCAAAATGCCTTTGGAATGGCTTTAAAATGGATTTGGAGCATGGAGACGATTATCTCAGGATGGCAATATAAACAAACGAAACTTTTAGTAGATTTCTACTTATTTTATTAAATATTATCTCCACCAAACAGGACAAGCTTGCATCTGTTATAGTTTTGGAGAAAAATGTGTTCATTTCATGTATGCGCGAAATGCCTTAAAAATGGCTTTAAAATGGATTTGGAGCATGGAGACGATTATCTCGGGATTGCAAGATAACCAAACAAAACTTTTAGTGGATTTCTACTTATTTTATTAAATATCATCTCCACCAAACAGGACAAGCTTGCATCTGTTATAGTTTTGGAGAAAAATGTGTTCATTTCATGTATGCGCGAAATGCCTTAAAAATGGCTTTAAAATGGATTTGGAGCATGGAGACGATTATCTCGGGATTGCAAGATAACCAAACAAAACTTTTAGTGGATTTCTACTTATTTTATTAAATATCATCTCCACCAAACAGGACAAGCTTGCATGTGTTATAGTTTTGGAGAAAAATGTGTTCATTTCATGTATGCGCAAAATGCCTTTGAAATGGCTTTAAAATGGATTTGGAGCATGGAGACGATTATCTCAGGATGGCAATATAAACAAACGAAACTTTTAGTAGATTTCTACTTATTTTATTAAATATTATCTCCACCAAACAGGACAAGCTTGCATCTGTTATAGTTTTGGAGAAAAATGTGTTCATTTCATGTATGCGCGAAATGCCTTAAAAATGGCTTTAAAATGGATTTGGAGCATGGAGACGATTATCTCGGGATTGCAAGATAACCAAACAAAACTTTTAGTGGATTTCTACTTATTTTATTAAATATCATCTCCACCAAACAGGACAAGCTTGCATCTGTTATAGTTTTGGAGAAAAATGTGTTCATTTCATGTATGCGCGAAATGCCTTAAAAATGGCTTTAAAATGGATTTGGAGCATGGAGACGATTATCTCGGGATTGCAATATAACCAAACAAAACTTTTAGTGGATTTCTACTTATTTTATTAAATATCATCTCCACCAAACAGGACAAGCTTGCATCTGTTATAGTTTTGGAGAAAAATGTGTTAATTTCATGTATGCGCGAAATGCCTTAAAAATGGCTTTAAAATGGATTTGGAGCATGGAGACGATTATCTCGGGATTGCAAGATAACCAAACAAAACTTTTAGTGGATTTCTACTTATTTTATTAAATATCATCTCCACCAAACAGGACAAGCTTGCATCTGTTATAGTTTTGGAGAAAAATGTGTTCATTTCATGTATGCGCGAAATGCCTTAAAAATGGCTTTAAAATGGATTTGGAGCATGGAGACGATTATCTCGGGATTGCAAGATAACCAAACAAAACTTTTAGTGGATTTCTACTTATTTTATTAAATATCATCTCCACCAAACAGGACAAGCTTGCATCTGTTATAGTTTTGGAGAAAAATGTGTTCATTTCATGTATGCGCGAAATGCCTTAAAAATGGCTTTAAAATGGATTTGGAGCATGGAGACGATTATCTCGGGATTGCAAGATAACCAAACAAAACTTTTAGTGGATTTCTACTTATTTTATTAAATATCATCTCCACCAAACAGGACAAGCTTGCATGTGTTATAGTTTTGGAGAAAAATGTGTTCATTTCATGTATGCGCAAAATGCCTTTGAAATGGCTTTAAAATGGATTTGGAGCATGGAGACGATTATCTCGGGATTGCAAGATAACCAAACAAAACTTTTAGTAGATTTCTACTTATTTTATTAAATATCATCTCCACCAAACAGGACAAGCTTGCATCTGTTATAGTTTTGGAGAAAAATGTGTTCATTTCATGTATGCACGAAATGCCTTAAAAATGGCTTTAAAATGGATTTGGAGCATGGAGACGATTATCTCGGGATTGCAAGATAACCAAACAGAACTTTTAGTGGATTTCTACTTATTTTATTAAATATCATCTCCACCAAACAGGACAAGCTTGCATCTGTTATAGTTTTGGAGAAAAATGTGTTCATTTCATGTATGCGCGAAATGCCTTAAAAATGGCTTTAAAATGGATTTGGAGCATGAAGACGATTATCTCGGGATTGCAAGATAACCAAACAAAAATTTTAGTGGATTTCTACTTATTTTATTAAATATCATCTCCACCAAACAGGACAAGCTTGCATCTGTTATAGTTTTGGAGAAAAATGTGTTCATTTCATGTATGCGCGAAATGCCTTAAAAATGGCTTTAAAATGGATTTGGAGCATGGAGACGATTATCTCGGGATTGCAAGATAACCAAACAAAACTTTTAGTGGATTTCTACTTATTTTATTAAATATCATCTCCACCAAACAGGACAAGCTTGCATGTGTTATAGTTTTGGAGAAAAATGTGTTCATTTCATGTATGCGCAAAATGCCTTTGAAATGGCTTTAAAATGGATTTGGAGCATGGAGACGATTATCTCAGGATGGCAATATAAACAAACGAAACTTTTAGTAGATTTCTACTTATTTTATTAAATATTATCTCCACCAAACAGGACAAGCTTGCATCTGTTATAGTTTTGGAGAAAAATGTGTTCATTTCATGTATGCGCGAAATGCCTTAAAAATGGCTTTAAAATGGATTTGGAGCATGGAGACGATTATCTCGGGATTGCAAGATAACCAAACAAAACTTTTAGTGGATTTCTACTTATTTTATTAAATATCATCTCCACCAAACAGGACAAGCTTGCATCTGTTATAGTTTTGGAGAAAAATGTGTTCATTTCATGTATGCGCGAAATGCCTTAAAAATGGCTTTAAAATGGATTTGGAGCATGGAGACGATTATCTCGGGATTGCAATATAACCAAACAAAACTTTTAGTGGATTTCTACTTATTTTATTAAATATCATCTCCACCAAACAGGACAAGCTTGCATCTGTTATAGTTTTGGAGAAAAATGTGTTCATTTCATGTATGCGCGAAATGCCTTAAAAATGGCTTTAAAATGGATTTGGAGCATGGAGACGATTATCTCGGGATTGCAAGATAACCAAACAAAACTTTTAGTGGATTTCTACTTATTTTATTAAATATCATCTCCACCAAACAGGACAAGCTTGCATCTGTTATAGTTTTGGAGAAAAATGTGTTCATTTCATGTATGCGCGAAATGCCTTAAAAATGGCTTTAAAATGGATTTGGAGCATGGAGACGATTATCTCGGGATTGCAAGATAACCAAACAAAACTTTTAGTGGATTTCTACTTATTTTATTAAATATCATCTCCACCAAACAGGACAAGCTTGCATGTGTTATAGTTTTGGAGAAAAATGTGTTCATTTCATGTATGCGCAAAATGCCTTTGAAATGGCTTTAAAATGGATTTGGAGCATGGAGACGATTATCTCAGGATGGCAATATAAACAAACGAAACTTTTAGTAGATTTCTACTTATTTTATTAAATATTATCTCCACCAAACAGGACAAGCTTGCATCTGTTATAGTTTTGGAGAAAAATGTGTTCATTTCATGTATGCGCGAAATGCCTTAAAAATGGCTTTAAAATGGATTTGGAGCATGGAGACGATTATCTCGGGATTGCAAGATAACCAAAAAAAACTTTTAGTGGATTTCTACTTATTTTATTAAATATCATCTCCACCAAACAGGACAAGCTTGCATCTGTTATAGTTTTGGAGAAAAATGTGTTCATTTCATGTATGCGCGAAATGCCTTAAAAATGGCTTTAAAATGGATTTGGAGCATGGAGACGATTATCTCGGGATTGCAAGATAACCAAACAAAACTTTTAGTGGATTTCTACTTATTTTATTAAATATCATCTCCACCAAACAGGACAAGCTTGCATCTGTTATAGTTTTGGAGAAAAATGTGTTCATTTCATGTATGCGCGAAATGCCTTAAAAATGGCTTTAAAATGGATTTGGAGCATGAAGACGATTATCTCGGGATTGCAAGATAACCAAACAAAACTTTTAGTGGATTTCTACTTATTTTATTAAATATCATCTCCACCAAACAGGACAAGCTTGCATCTGTTATAGTTTTGGAGAAAAATGTGTTCATTTCATGTATGCGCGAAATGCCTTAAAAATGGCTTTAAAATGGATTTGGAGCATGGAGACGATTATCTCGGGATTGCAAGATAACCAAACAAAACTTTTAGTGGATTTCTACTTATTTTATTAAATATCATCTCCACCAAACAGGACAAGCTTGCATCTGTTATAGTTTTGGAGAAAAATGTGTTCATTTCATGTATGCGCGAAATGCCTTAAAAATGGCTTTAAAATGGATTTGGAGCATGAAGACGATTATCTCGGGATTGCAAGATAACCAAACAAAACTTTTAGTGGATTTCTACTTATTTTATTAAATATCATCTCCACCAAACAGGACAAGCTTGCATGTGTTATAGTTTTGGAGAAAAATGTGTTCATTTCATGTATGCGCAAAATGCCTTTGGAATGGCTTTAAAATGGATTTGGAGCATGGAGACGATTATCTCAGGATGGCAATATAAACAAACGAAACTTTTAGTAGATTTCTACTTATTTTATTAAATATTATCTCCACCAAACAGGACAAGCTTGCATCTGTTATAGTTTTGGAGAAAAATGTGTTCATTTCATGTATGCGCGAAATGCCTTAAAAATGGCTTTAAAATGGATTTGGAGCATGGAGACGATTATCTCGGGATTGCAAGATAACCAAACAAAACTTTTAGTGGATTTCTACTTATTTTATTAAATATCATCTCCACCAAACAGGACAAGCTTGCATCTGTTATAGTTTTGGAGAAAAATGTGTTCATTTCATGTATGCGCGAAATGCCTTAAAAATGGCTTTAAAATGGATTTGGAGCATGGAGACGATTATCTCGGGATTGCAAGATAACCAAACAAAACTTTTAGTGGATTTCTACTTATTTTATTAAATATCATCTCCACCAAACAGGACAAGCTTGCATGTGTTATAGTTTTGGAGAAAAATGTGTTCATTTCATGTATGCGCAAAATGCCTTTGAAATGGCTTTAAAATGGATTTGGAGCATGGAGACGATTATCTCAGGATGGCAATATAAACAAACGAAACTTTTAGTAGATTTCTACTTATTTTATTAAATATTATCTCCACCAAACAGGACAAGCTTGCATCTGTTATAGTTTTGGAGAAAAATGTGTTCATTTCATGTATGCGCGAAATGCCTTAAAAATGGCTTTAAAATGGATTTGGAGCATGGAGACGATTATCTCGGGATTGCAAGATAACCAAACAAAACTTTTAGTGGATTTCTACTTATTTTATTAAATATCATCTCCACCAAACAGGACAAGCTTGCATCTGTTATAGTTTTGGAGAAAAATGTGTTCATTTCATGTATGCGCGAAATGCCTTAAAAATGGCTTTAAAATGGATTTGGAGCATGGAGACGATTATCTCGGGATTGCAATATAACCAAACAAAACTTTTAGTGGATTTCTACTTATTTTATTAAATATCATCTCCACCAAACAGGACAAGCTTGCATCTGTTATAGTTTTGGAGAAAAATGTGTTAATTTCATGTATGCGCGAAATGCCTTAAAAATGGCTTTAAAATGGATTTGGAGCATGGAGACGATTATCTCGGGATTGCAAGATAACCAAACAAAACTTTTAGTGGATTTCTACTTATTTTATTAAATATCATCTCCACCAAACAGGACAAGCTTGCATCTGTTATAGTTTTGGAGAAAAATGTGTTCATTTCATGTATGCGCGAAATGCCTTAAAAATGGCTTTAAAATGGATTTGGAGCATGGAGACGATTATCTCGGGATTGCAAGATAACCAAACAAAACTTTTAGTGGATTTCTACTTATTTTATTAAATATCATCTCCACCAAACAGGACAAGCTTGCATCTGTTATAGTTTTGGAGAAAAATGTGTTCATTTCATGTATGCGCGAAATGCCTTAAAAATGGCTTTAAAATGGATTTGGAGCATGGAGACGATTATCTCGGGATTGCAAGATAACCAAACAAAACTTTTAGTGGATTTCTACTTATTTTATTAAATATCATCTCCACCAAACAGGACAAGCTTGCATGTGTTATAGTTTTGGAGAAAAATGTGTTCATTTCATGTATGCGCAAAATGCCTTTGAAATGGCTTTAAAATGGATTTGGAGCATGGAGACGATTATCTCGGGATTGCAAGATAACCAAACAAAACTTTTAGTAGATTTCTACTTATTTTATTAAATATCATCTCCACCAAACAGGACAAGCTTGCATCTGTTATAGTTTTGGAGAAAAATGTGTTCATTTCATGTATGCGCGAAATGCCTTAAAAATGACTTTAAAATGGATTTGGAGCATGGAGACGATTATCTCGGGATTGCAAGATAACCAAACAAAACTTTTAGTGGATTTCTACTTATTTTATTAAATATCATCTCCACCAAACAGGACAAGCTTGCATCTGTTATAGTTTTGGAGAAAAATGTGTTCATTTCATGTATGCGCAAAATGCCTTAAAAATGGCTTTAAAATGGATTTGGAGCATGGAGACGATTATCTCGGGATTGCAAGATAACCAAACAAAACTTTTAGTGGATTTCTACTTATTTTATTAAATATCATCTCCACCAAACAGGACAAGCTTGCATGTGTTATAGTTTTGGAGAAAAATGTGTTCATTTCATGTATGCGCAAAATGCCTTTGAAATGGCTTTAAAATGGATTTGGAGCATGGAGACGATTATCTCGGGATTGCAAGATAACCAAACAAAACTTTTAGTAGATTTCTACTTATTTTATTAAATATCATCTCCACCAAACAGGACAAGCTTGCATCTGTTATAGTTTTGGAGAAAAATGTGTTCATTTCATGTATGCGCGAAATGCCTTAAAAATGACTTTAAAATGGATTTGGAGCATGGAGACGATTATCTCAGGATGGCAATATAAACAAACGAAACTTTTAGTAGATTTCTACTTATTTTATTAAATATTATCTCCACCAAACAGGACAAGCTTGCATCTGTTATTGTTTTGGAGAAAAATGTGTTCATTTCATGTATGCGCGAAATGCCTTAAAAATGGCTTTAAAATGGATTTGGAGCATGGAGACGATTATCTCGGGATTGCAAGATAACCAAACAAAACTTTTAGTAGATTTCTACTTATTTTATTAAATATCATCTCCACCAAACAGGACAAGCTTGCATCTGTTATAGTTTTGGAGAAAAATGTGTTCATTTCATGTATGCGCAAAATGCCTTTGAAATGGCTTTAAAATGGATTTGGAGCATGGAGACGATTATCTCGGGATTGCAAGATAACCAAACAAAACTTTTAGTAGATTTCTACTTATTTTATTAAATATCATCTCCACCAAACAGGACAAGCTTGCATCTGTTATAGTTTTGGAGAAAAATGTGTTCATTTCATGTATGCGCGAAATGCCTTAAAAATGACTTTAAAATGGATTTGGAGCATGGAGACGATTATCTCGGGATTGCAAGATAACCAAACAAAACTTTTAGTGGATTTCTACTTATTTTATTAAATATCATCTCCACCAAACAGGACAAGCTTGCATCTGTTATAGTTTTGGAGAAAAATGTGTTCATTTCATGTATGCGCAAAATGCCTTAAAAATGGCTTTAAAATGGATTTGGAGCATGGAGACGATTATCTCGGGATTGCAAGATAACCAAACAAAACTTTTAGTGGATTTCTACTTATTTTATTAAATATCATCTCCACCAAACAGGACAAGCTTGCATGTGTTATAGTTTTGGAGAAAAATGTGTTCATTTCATGTATGCGCAAAATGCCTTTGAAATGGCTTTAAAATGGATTTGGAGCATGGAGACGATTATCTCGGGATTGCAAGATAACCAAACAAAACTTTTAGTAGATTTCTACTTATTTTATTAAATATCATCTCCACCAAACAGGACAAGCTTGCATCTGTTATAGTTTTGGAGAAAAATGTGTTCATTTCATGTATGCGCGAAATGCCTTAAAAATGACTTTAAAATGGATTTGGAGCATGGAGACGATTATCTCAGGATGGCAATATAAACAAACGAAACTTTTAGTAGATTTCTACTTATTTTATTAAATATTATCTCCACCAAACAGGACAAGCTTGCATCTGTTATAGTTTTGGAGAAAAATGTGTTCATTTCATGTATGCGCGAAATGCCTTAAAAATGGCTTTAAAATGGATTTGGAGCATGGAGACGATTATCTCGGGATTGCAAGATAACCAAACAAAACTTTTAGTGGATTTCTACTTATTTTATTAAATATCATCTCCACCAAACAGGACAAGCTTGCATGTGTTATAGTTTTGGAGAAAAATGTGTTCATTTCATGTGTGCGCAAAATGCCTTTGAAATGGCTTTAAAATAGATTTGGAGCATGGAGACGATTATTTCGGGATTGCAAGATAACCAAACAAAACTTTTAGTGGATTTCTACTTATTTTATTAAATATCATCTCCACCAAACAGGACAAGCTTGCATCTGTTATAGTTTTGGAGAAAAATGTGTTCATTTCATGTATGCGCGAAATGCCTTAAAAATGGCTTTAAAATGGATTTGGAGCATGGAGACGATTATCTCGGGATTGCAAGATAACCAAACAAAACTTTTAGTGGATTTCTACTTATTTTATTAAATATCATCTCCACCAAACAGGACAAGCTTGCATCTGTTATAGTTTTGGAGAAAAATGTGTTCATTTCATGTATGCGCGAAATGCCTTAAAAATGGCTTTAAAATGGATTTGGAGCATGGAGACGATTATCTCGGGATTGCAAGATAACCAAACAAAACTTTTAGTGGATTTCTACTTATTTTATTAAATATCATCTCCACCAAACAGGACAAGCTTGCATGTGTTATAGTTTTGGAGAAAAATGTGTTCATTTCATGTATGCGCAAAATGCCTTTGAAATGGCTTTAAAATGGATTTGGAGCATGGAGACGATTATCTCAGGATGGCAATATAAACAAACGAAACTTTTAGTAGATTTCTACTTATTTTATTAAATATTATCTCCACCAAACAGGACAAGCTTGCATCTGTTATAGTTTTGGAGAAAAATGTGTTCATTTCATGTATGCGCGAAATGCCTTAAAAATGGCTTTAAAATGGATTTGGAGCATGGAGACGATTATCTCGGGATTGCAAGATAACCAAAAAAAACTTTTAGTGGATTTCTACTTATTTTATTAAATATCATCTCCACCAAACAGGACAAGCTTGCATCTGTTATAGTTTTGGAGAAAAATGTGTTCATTTCATGTATGCGCGAAATGCCTTAAAAATGGCTTTAAAATGGATTTGGAGCATGGAGACGATTATCTCGGGATTGCAAGATAACCAAACAAAACTTTTAGTGGATTTCTACTTATTTTATTAAATATCATCTCCACCAAACAGGACAAGCTTGCATCTGTTATAGTTTTGGAGAAAAATGTGTTCATTTCATGTATGCGCGAAATGCCTTAAAAATGGCTTTAAAATGGATTTGGAGCATGGAGACGATTATCTCGGGATTGCAAGATAACCAAACAAAACTTTTAGTGGATTTCTACTTATTTTATTAAATATCATCTCCACCAAACAGGACAAGCTTGCATCTGTTATAGTTTTGGAGAAAAATGTGTTAATTTCATGTATGCGCGAAATGCCTTAAAAATGGCTTTAAAATGGACTTGGATCATGGAGACGATTATCTCGGGATTGCAAGATAACCAAACAAAACTTTTAGTGGATTTCTACTTATTTTATTAAATATCATCTCCACCAAACAGGACAAGCTTGCATCTGTTATAGTTTTGGAGAAAAATGTGTTCATTTCATGTATGCGCGAAATGCCTTAAAAATGGCTTTAAAATGGATTTGGAGCATGGAGACGATTATCTCGGGATTGCAATATAACCAAACAAAACTTTTAGTGGATTTCTACTTATTTTATTAAATATCATCTCCACCAAACAGGACAAGCTTGCATCTGTTATAGTTTTGGAGAAAAATGTGTTCATTTCATGTATGCGCGAAATGCCTTAAAAATGGCTTTAAAATGGATTTGGAGCATGGAGACGATTATCTCGGGATTGCAAGATAACCAAACAAAACTTTTAGTGGATTTCTACTTATTTTATTAAATATCATCTCCACCAAACAGGACAAGCTTGCATCTGTTATAGTTTTGGAGAAAAATGTGTTCATTTCATGTATGCGCGAAATGCCTTAAAAATGGCTTTAAAATGGATTTGGAGCATGGAGACGATTATCTCGGGATTGCAAGATAACCAAACAAAACTTTTAGTGGATTTCTACTTATTTTATTAAATATCATCTCCACCAAACAGGACAAGCTTGCATCTGTTATAGTTTTGGAGAAAAATGTGTTCATTTCATGTATGCGCGAAATGCCTTAAAAATGGCTTTAAAATGGATTTGGAGCATGGAGACGATTATCTCGGGATTGCAAGATAACCAAACAAAACTTTTAGTGGATTTCTACTTATTTTATTAAATATCATCTCCACCAAACAGGACAAGCTTGCATGTGTTATAGTTTTGGAGAAAAATGTGTTCATTTCATGTATGCGCAAAATGCCTTTGAAATGGCTTTAAAATGGATTTGGAGCATGGAGACGATTATCTCGGGATTGCAAGATAACCAAACAAAACTTTTAGTGGATTTCTACTTATTTTATTAAATATCATCTCCACCAAACAGGACAAGCTTGCATCTGTTATAGTTTTGGAGAAAAATGTGTTCATTTCATGTATGCGCGAAATGCCTTAAAAATGGCTTTAAAATGGATTTGGAGCATGGAGACGATTATCTCGGGATTGCAAGATAACCAAACAAAACGTTTAGTGGATTTCTACTTATTTTATTAAATATCATCTCCACCAAACAGGACAAGCTTGCATCTGTTATAGTTTTGGAGAAAAATGTGTTCATTTCATGTATGCGCGAAATGCCTTAAAAATGGCTTTAAAATGGATTTGGAGCATGGAGACGATTATCTCGGGATTGCAAGATAACCAAACAAAACTTTTAGTGGATTTCTACTTATTTTATTAAATATCATCTCCACCAAACAGGACAAGCTTGCATCTGTTATAGTTTTGGAGAAAAATGTGTTCATTTCATGTATGCGCGAAATGCCTTAAAAATGGCTTTAAAATGGATTTGGAGCATGGAGACGATTATCTCGGGATTGCAAGATAACCAAACAAAACTTTTAGTGGATTTCTACTTATTTTATTAAATATCATCTCCACCAAACAGGACAAGCTTGCATCTGTTATAGTTTTGGAGAAAAATGTGTTCATTTCATGTATGCGCGAAATGCCTTAAAAATGGCTTTAAAATGGATTTGGAGCATGGAGACGATTATCTCGGGATTGCAAGATAACCAAACAAAACTTTTAGTGGATTTCTACTTATTTTATTAAATATCATCTCCACCAAACAGGACAAGCTTGCATCTGTTATAGTTTTGGAGAAAAATGTGTTCATTTCATGTATGCGCGAAATGCCTTAAAAATGGCTTTAAAATGGATTTGGAGCATGGAGACGATTATCTCGGGATTGCAAGATAACCAAACAAAACTTTTAGTGGATTTCTACTTATTTTATTAAATATCATCTCCACCAAACAGGACAAGCTTGCATGTGTTATAGTTTTGGAGAAAAATGTGTTCATTTCATGTATGCGCAAAATGCCTTTGAAATGGCTTTAAAATGGATTTGGAGCATGGAGACGATTATCTCAGGATGGCAATATAAACAAACGAAACTTTTAGTAGATTTCTACTTATTTTATTAAATATTATCTCCACCAAACAGGACAAGCTTGCATCTGTTATAGTTTTGGAGAAAAATGTGTTCATTTCATGTATGCGCGAAATGCCTTAAAAATGGCTTTAAAATGGATTTGGAGCATGGAGACGATTATCTCGGGATTGCAAGATAACCAAACAAAACTTTTAGTGGATTTCTACTTATTTTATTAAATATCATCTCCACCAAACAGGACAAGCTTGCATCTGTTATAGTTTTGGAGAAAAATGTGTTCATTTCATGTATGCGCGAAATGCCTTAAAAATGGCTTTAAAATGGATTTGGAGCATGGAGACGATTATCTCGGGATTGCAAGATAACCAAACAAAACTTTTAGTGGATTTCTACTTATTTTATTAAATATCATCTCCACCAAACAGGACAAGCTTGCATCTGTTATAGTTTTGGAGAAAAATGTGTTCATTTCATGTATGCGCGAAATGCCTTAAAAATGGCTTTAAAATGGATTTGGAGCATGGAGACGATTATCTCGGGATTGCAAGATAACCAAACAAAACTTTTAGTGGATTTCTACTTATTTTATTAAATATCATCTCCACCAAACAGGACAAGCTTGCATCTGTTATAGTTTTGGAGAAAAATGTGTTCATTTCATGTATGCGCGAAATGCCTTAAAAATGGCTTTAAAATGGACTTGGAGCATGGAGACGATTATCTCGGGATTGCAAGATAACCAAACAAAACTTTTAGTGGATTTCTACTTATTTTATTAAATATCATCTCCACCAAACAGGACAAGCTTGCATCTGTTATAGTTTTGGAGAAAAATGTGTTCATTTCATGTATGCGCGAAATGCCTTAAAAATGGCTTTAAAATGGATTTGGAGCATGGAGACGATTATCTCGGGATTGCAAGATAACCAAACAAAACTTTTAGTGGATTTCTACTTATTTTATTAAATATCATCTCCACCAAACAGGACAAGCTTGCATCTGTTATAGTTTTGGAGAAAAATGTGTTCATTTCATGTATGCGCGAAATGCCTTAAAAATGGCTTTAAAATGGATTTGGAGCATGGAGACGATTATCTCGGGATTGCAAGATAACCAAACAAAACTTTTAGTGGATTTCTACTTATTTTATTAAATATCATCTCCACCAAACAGGACAAGCTTGCATCTGTTATAGTTTTGGAGAAAAATGTGTTCATTTCATGTATGCGCGAAATGCCTTAAAAATGGCTTTAAAATGGACTTGGAGCATGGAGACGATTATCTCGGGATTGCAAGATAACCAAACAAAACTTTTAGTGGATTTCTACTTATTTTATTAAATATCATCTCCACCAAACAGGACAAGCTTGCATCTGTTATAGTTTTGGAGAAAAATGTGTTAATTTCATGTATGCACGAAATGTCTTAAAAATGGCTTTAAAATGGATTTGGAGCATGGAGACGATTATCTCGGGATTGCAATATAACCAAACAAAACTTTTAGTGGATTTCTACTTATTTTATTAAATATCATCTCCACCAAACAGGACAAGCTTGCATCTGTTATAGTTTTGGAGAAAAATGTGTTCATTTCATGTATGCGCGAAATGCCTTAAAAATGGCTTTAAAATGGATTTGGAGCATGGAGACGATTATCTCGGGATTGCAAGATAACCAAACAAAACTTTTAGTGGATTTCTACTTATTTTATTAAATATCATCTCCACCAAACAGGACAAGCTTGTATCTGTTATAGTTTTGGAGAAAAATGTGTTCATTTCATGTATGCGCGAAATGCCTTAAAAATGGCTTTAAAATGGATTTGGAGCATGGAGACGATTATCTCGGGATTGCAAGATAACCAAACAAAACGTTTAGTGGATTTCTACTTATTTTATTAAATATCATCTCCACCAAACAGGACAAGCTTGCATCTGTTATAGTTTTGGAGAAAAATGTGTTCATTTCATGTATGCGCGAAATGCCTTAAAAATGGCTTTAAAATGGACTTGGAGCATGGAGACGATTATCTCGGGATTGCAAGATAACCAAACAAAACTTTTAGTGGATTTCTACTTATTTTATTAAATATCATCTCCACCAAACAGGACAAGCTTGCATCTGTTATAGTTTTGGAGAAAAATGTGTTAATTTCATGTATGCACGAAATGTCTTAAAAATGGCTTTAAAATGGATTTGGAGCATGGAGACGATTATCTCGGGATTGCAATATAACCAAACAAAACTTTTAGTGGATTTCTACTTATTTTATTAAATATCATCTCCACCAAACAGGACAAGCTTGCATCTGTTATAGTTTTGGAGAAAAATGTGTTCATTTCATGTATGCGCGAAATGCCTTAAAAATGGCTTTAAAATGGATTTGGAGCATGGAGACGATTATCTCGGGATTGCAAGATAACCAAACAAAACTTTTAGTGGATTTCTACTTATTTTATTAAATATCATCTCCACCAAACAGGACAAGCTTGCATCTGTTATAGTTTTGGAGAAAAATGTGTTCATTTCATGTATGCGCGAAATGCCTTAAAAATGGCTTTAAAATGGATTTGGAGCATGGAGACGATTATCTCGGGATTGCAAGATAACCAAACAAAACTTTTAGTGGATTTCTACTTATTTTATTAAATATCATCTCCACCAAACAGGACAAGCTTGCATGTGTTATAGTTTTGGAGAAAAATGTGTTCATTTCATATATGCGCAAAATGCCTTTGAAATGGCTTTAAAATGGATTTGGAGCATGGAGACGATTATCTCGGGATTGCAAGATAACCAAACAAAACTTTTAGTGGATTTCTACTTATTTTATTAAATATCATCTCCACCAAACAGGACAAGCTTGCATCTGTTATAGTTTTGGAGAAAAATGTGTTAATTTCATGTATGCGCGAAATGCCTTAAAAATGGCTTTAAAATGGATTTGGAGCATGGAGACGATTATCTCGGGATTGCAAGATAACCAAACAAAACTTTTAGTGGATTCCTACTTATTTTATTAAATATCATCTCCACCAAACAGGACAAGCTTGCATCTGTTATAGTTTTGGAGAAAAATGTGTTCATTTCATGTATGCGCGAAATGCCTTAAAAATGGCTTTAAAATGGATTTGGAGCATGGAGACGATTATCTCGGGATTGCAAGATAACCAAACAAAACGTTTAGTGGATTTCTACTTATTTTATTAAATATCATCTCCACCAAACAGGACAAGCTTGCATCTGTTATAGTTTTGGAGAAAAATGTGTTCATTTCATGTATGTGCGAAATGCCTTAAAAATGGCTTTAAAATGGATTTGGAGCATGGAGACGATTATCTCGGGATTGCAAGATAACCAAACAAAACTTTTAGTGGATTTCTACTTATTTTATTAAATATCATCTCCACCAAACAGGACAAGCTTGCATCTGTTATAGTTTTGGAGAAAAATGTGTTCATTTCATGTATGCGCGAAATGCCTTAAAAATGGCTTTAAAATGGATTTGGAGCATGGAGACGATTATCTCGGGATTGCAAGATAACCAAACAAAACTTTTAGTGGATTTCTACTTATTTTATTAAATATCATCTCCACCAAACAGGACAAGCTTGCATGTGTTATAGTTTTGGAGAAAAATGTGTTCATTTCATGTATGCGCGAAATGCCTTAAAAATGGCTTTAAAATGGATTTGGAGCATGGAGACGATTATCTCGGGATTGCAAGATAACCAAACAAAACTTTTAGTGGATTTCTACTTATTTTATTAAATATCATCTCCACCAAACAGGACAAGCTTGCATCTGTTATAGTTTTGGAGAAAAATGTGTTCATTTCATGTATGCGCGAAATGCCTTAAAAATGGCTTTAAAATGGATTTGGAGCATGGAGACGATTATCTCGGGATTGCAAGATAACCAAACAAAACGTTTAGTGGATTTCTACTTATTTTATTAAATATCATCTCCACCAAACAGGACAAGCTTGCATCTGTTATAGTTTTGGAGAAAAATGTGTTCATTTCATGTATGCGCGAAATGCCTTAAAAATGGCTTTAAAATGGATTTGGAGCATGGAGACGATTATCTCGGGATTGCAAGATAACCAAACAAAACTTTTAGTGGATTTCTACTTATTTTATTAAATATCATCTCCACCAAACAGGACAAGCTTGCATCTGTTATAGTTTTGGAGAAAAATGTGTTCATTTCATGTATGCGCGAAATGCCTTAAAAATGGCTTTAAAATGGATTTGGAGCATGGAGACGATTATCTCGGGATTGCAAGATAACCAAACAAAACTTTTAGTGGATTTCTACTTATTTTATTAAATATCATCTCCACCAAACAGGACAAGCTTGCATGTGTTATAGTTTTGGAGAAAAATGTGTTCATTTCATGTATGCGCAAAATGCCTTTGAAATGGCTTTAAAATGGATTTGGAGCATGGAGACGATTATCTCAGGATGGCAATATAAACAAACGAAACTTTTAGTAGATTTCTACTTATTTTATTAAATATTATCTCCACCAAACAGGACAAGCTTGCATCTGTTATAGTTTTGGAGAAAAATGTGTTCATTTCATGTATGCGCGAAATGCCTTAAAAATGGCTTTAAAATGGATTTGGAGCATGGAGACGATTATCTCGGGATTGCAAGATAACCAAAAAAAACTTTTAGTGGATTTCTACTTATTTTATTAAATATCATCTCCACCAAACAGGACAAGCTTGCATCTGTTATAGTTTTGGAGAAAAATGTGTTCATTTCATGTATGCGCGAAATGCCTTAAAAATGGCTTTAAAATGGATTTGGAGCATGGAGACGATTATCTCGGGATTGCAAGATAACCAAACAAAACTTTTAGTGGATTTCTACTTATTTTATTAAATATCATCTCCACCAAACAGGACAAGCTTGCATCTGTTATAGTTTTGGAGAAAAATGTGTTCATTTCATGTATGCGCGAAATGCCTTAAAAATGGCTTTAAAATGGATTTGGAGCATGGAGACGATTATCTCGGGATTGCAAAATAACCAAACAAAACTTTTAGTGGATTTCTACTTATTTTATTAAATATCATCTCCACCAAACAGGACAAGCTTGCATCTGTTATAGTTTTGGAGAAAAATGTGTTCATTTCATGTATGCGCGAAATGCCTTAAAAATGGCTTTAAAATGGATTTGGAGCATGGAGACGATTATCTCGGGATTGCAAGATAACCAAACAAAACTTTTAGTGGATTTCTACTTATTTTATTAAATATCATCTCCACCAAACAGGACAAGCTTGCATGTGTTATAGTTTTGGAGAAAAATGTGTTCATTTCATGTGTGCGCAAAATGCCTTTGAAATGGCTTTAAAATAGATTTGGAGCATGGAGACGATTATTTCGGGATTGCAAGATAACCAAACAAAACTTTTAGTGGATTTCTACTTATTTTATTAAATATCATCTCCACCAAACAGGACAAGCTTGCATCTGTTATAGTTTTGGAGAAAAATGTGTTCATTTCATGTATGCGCGAAATGCCTTAAAAATGGCTTTAAAATGGATTTGGAGCATGGAGACGATTATCTCGGGATTGCAAGATAACCAAACAAAACTTTTAGTGGATTTCTACTTATTTTATTAAATATCATCTCCACCAAACAGGACAAGCTTGCATCTGTTATAGTTTTGGAGAAAAATGTGTTCATTTCATGTATGCGCGAAATGCCTTAAAAATGGCTTTAAAATGGATTTGGAGCATGGAGACGATTATCTCGGGATTGCAAGATAACCAAACAAAACTTTTAGTGGATTTCTACTTATTTTATTAAATATCATCTCCACCAAACAGGACAAGCTTGCATGTGTTATAGTTTTGGAGAAAAATGTGTTCATTTCATGTATGCGCAAAATGCCTTTGAAATGGCTTTAAAATGGATTTGGAGCATGGAGACGATTATCTCAGGATGGCAATATAAACAAACGAAACTTTTAGTAGATTTCTACTTATTTTATTAAATATTATCTCCACCAAACAGGACAAGCTTGCATCTGTTATAGTTTTGGAGAAAAATGTGTTCATTTCATGTATGCGCGAAATGCCTTAAAAATGGCTTTAAAATGGATTTGGAGCATGGAGACGATTATCTCGGGATTGCAAGATAACCAAAAAAAACTTTTAGTGGATTTCTACTTATTTTATTAAATATCATCTCCACCAAACAGGACAAGCTTGCATCTGTTATAGTTTTGGAGAAAAATGTGTTCATTTCATGTATGCGCGAAATGCCTTAAAAATGGCTTTAAAATGGATTTGGAGCATGGAGACGATTATCTCGGGATTGCAAGATAACCAAACAAAACTTTTAGTGGATTTCTACTTATTTTATTAAATATCATCTCCACCATACAGGACAAGCTTGCATCTGTTATAGTTTTGGAGAAAAATGTGTTCATTTCATGTATGCGCGAAATGCCTTAAAAATGGCTTTAAAATGGATTTGGAGCATGGAGACGATTATCTCGGGATTGCAAGATAACCAAACAAAACTTTTAGTGGATTTCTACTTATTTTATTAAATATCATCTCCACCAAACAGGACAAGCTTGCATCTGTTATAGTTTTGGAGAAAAATGTGTTCATTTCATGTATGCGCGAAATGCCTTAAAAATGGCTTTAAAATGGACTTGGAGCATGGAGACGATTATCTCGGGATTGCAAGATAACCAAACAAAACTTTTAGTGGATTTCTACTTATTTTATTAAATATCATCTCCACCAAACAGGACAAGCTTGCATCTGTTATAGTTTTGGAGAAAAATGTGTTCATTTCATGTATGCGCGAAATGCCTTAAAAATGGCTTTAAAATGGATTTGGAGCATGGAGACGATTATCTCGGGATTGCAATATAACCAAACAAAACTTTTAGTGGATTTCTACTTATTTTATTAAATATCATCTCCACCAAACAGGACAAGCTTGCATCTGTTATAGTTTTGGAGAAAAATGTGTTCATTTCATGTATGCGCGAAATGCCTTAAAAATGGCTTTAAAATGGATTTGGAGCATGGAGACGATTATCTCGGGATTGCAAGATAACCAAACAAAACTTTTAGTGGATTTCTACTTATTTTATTAAATATCATCTCCACCAAACAGGACAAGCTTGCATCTGTTATAGTTTTGGAGAAAAATGTGTTCATTTCATGTATGCGCGAAATGCCTTAAAAATGGCTTTAAAATGGATTTGGAGCATGGAGACGATTATCTCGGGATTGCAAGATAACCAAACAAAACTTTTAGTGGATTTCTACTTATTTTATTAAATATCATCTCCACCAAACAGGACAAGCTTGCATGTGTTATAGTTTTGGAGAAAAATGTGTTCATTTCATGTATGCGCAAAATGCCTTTGAAATGGCTTTAAAATGGATTTGGAGCATGGAGACGATTATCTCGGGATTGCAAGATAACCAAACAAAACTTTTAGTGGATTTCTACTTATTTTATTAAATATCATCTCCACCAAACAGGACAAGCTTGCATCTGTTATAGTTTTGGAGAAAAATGTGTTCATTTCATGTATGCGCGAAATGCCTTAAAAATGGCTTTAAAATGGATTTGGAGCATGGAGACGATTATCTCGGGATTGCAAGATAACCAAACAAAACGTTTAGTGGATTTCTACTTATTTTATTAAATATCATCTCCACCAAACAGGACAAGCTTGCATCTGTTATAGTTTTGGAGAAAAATGTGTTCATTTCATGTATGCGCGAAATGCCTTAAAAATGGCTTTAAAATGGATTTGGAGCATGGAGACGATTATCTCGGGATTGCAAGATAACCAAACAAAACTTTTAGTGGATTTCTACTTATTTTATTAAATATCATCTCCACCAAACAGGACAAGCTTGCATCTGTTATAGTTTTGGAGAAAAATGTGTTCATTTCATGTATGCGCAAAATGCCTTTGAAATGGCTTTAAAATGGATTTGGAGCATGGAGACGATTATCTCGGGATTGCAAGATAACCAAACAAAACTTTTAGTGGATTTCTACTTATTTTATTAAATATCATCTCCACCAAACAGGACAAGCTTGCATGTGTTATAGTTTTGGAGAAAAATGTGTTCATTTCATGTATGCGCAAAATGCCTTTGAAATGGCTTTAAAATGGATTTGGAGCATGGAGACGATTATCTCAGGATGGCAATATAAACAAACGAAACTTTTAGTAGATTTCTACTTATTTTATTAAATATTATCTCCACCAAACAGGACAAGCTTGCATCTGTTATAGTTTTGGAGAAAAATGTGTTCATTTCATGTATGCGCGAAATGCCTTAAAAATGGCTTTAAAATGGATTTGGAGCATGGAGACGATTATCTCGGGATTGCAAGATAACCAAACAAAACTTTTAGTGGATTTCTACTTATTTTATTAAATATCATCTCCACCAAACAGGACAAGCTTGCATCTGTTATAGTTTTGGAGAAAAATGTGTTCATTTCATGTATGCGCGAAATGCCTTAAAAATGGCTTTAAAATGGATTTGGAGCATGGAGACGATTATCTCGGGATTGCAAGATAACCAAACAAAACTTTTAGTGGATTTCTACTTATTTTATTAAATATCATCTCCACCAAACAGGACAAGCTTGCATCTGTTATAGTTTTGGAGAAAAATGTGTTCATTTCATGTATGCGCGAAATGCCTTAAAAATGGCTTTAAAATGGATTTGGAGCATGGAGACGATTATCTCGGGATTGCAAGATAACCAAACAAAACTTTTAGTGGATTTCTACTTTTTTTATTAAATATCATCTCCACCAAACAGGACAAGCTTGCATCTGTTATAGTTTTGGAGAAAAATGTGTTCATTTCATGTATGCGCGAAATGCCTTAAAAATGGCTTTAAAATGGACTTGGAGCATGGAGACGATTATCTCGGGATTGCAAGATAACCAAACAAAACTTTTAGTGGATTTCTACTTATTTTATTAAATATCATCTCCACCAAACAGGACAAGCTTGCATCTGTTATAGTTTTGGAGAAAAATGTGTTAATTTCATGTATGCACGAAATGTCTTAAAAATGGCTTTAAAATGGATTTGGAGCATGGAGACGATTATCTCGGGATTGCAATATAACCAAACAAAACTTTTAGTGGATTTCTACTTATTTTATTAAATATCATCTCCACCAAACAGGACAAGCTTGCATCTGTTATAGTTTTGGAGAAAAATGTGTTCATTTCATGTATGCGCGAAATGCCTTAAAAATGGCTTTAAAATGGATTTGGAGCATGGAGACGATTATCTCGGGATTGCAAGATAACCAAACAAAACTTTTAGTGGATTTCTACTTATTTTATTAAATATCATCTCCACCAAACAGGACAAGCTTGCATCTGTTATAGTTTTGGAGAAAAATGTGTTCATTTCATGTATGCGCGAAATGCCTTAAAAATGGCTTTAAAATGGATTTGGAGCATGGAGACGATTATCTCGGGATTGCAAGATAACCAAACAAAACTTTTAGTGGATTTCTACTTATTTTATTAAATATCATCTCCACCAAACAGGACAAGCTTGCATCTGTTATAGTTTTGGAGAAAAATGTGTTCATTTCATGTATGCGCGAAATGCCTTAAAAATGGCTTTAAAATGGACTTGGAGCATGGAGACGATTATCTCGGGATTGCAAGATAACCAAACAAAACTTTTAGTGGATTTCTACTTATTTTATTAAATATCATCTCCACCAAACAGGACAAGCTTGCATCTGTTATAGTTTTGGAGAAAAATGTGTTAATTTCATGTATGCACGAAATGTCTTAAAAATGGCTTTAAAATGGATTTGGAGCATGGAGACGATTATCTCGGGATTGCAATATAACCAAACAAAACTTTTAGTGGATTTCTACTTATTTTATTAAATATCATCTCCACCAAACAGGACAAGCTTGCATCTGTTATAGTTTTGGAGAAAAATGTGTTCATTTCATGTATGCGCGAAATGCCTTAAAAATGGCTTTAAAATGGATTTGGAGCATGGAGACGATTATCTCGGGATTGCAAGATAACCAAACAAAACTTTTAGTGGATTTCTACTTATTTTATTAAATATCATCTCCACCAAACAGGACAAGCTTGCATCTGTTATAGTTTTGGAGAAAAATGTGTTCATTTCATGTATGCGCGAAATGCCTTAAAAATGGCTTTAAAATGGATTTGGAGCATGGAGACGATTATCTCGGGATTGCAAGATAACCAAACAAAACTTTTAGTGGATTTCTACTTATTTTATTAAATATCATCTCCACCAAACAGGACAAGCTTGCATGTGTTATAGTTTTGGAGAAAAATGTGTTCATTTCATATATGCGCAAAATGCCTTTGAAATGGCTTTAAAATGGATTTGGAGCATGGAGACGATTATCTCGGGATTGCAAGATAACCAAACAAAACTTTTAGTGGATTTCTACTTATTTTATTAAATATCATCTCCACCAAACAGGACAAGCTTGCATCTGTTATAGTTTTGGAGAAAAATGTGTTAATTTCATGTATGCGCGAAATGCCTTAAAAATGGCTTTAAAATGGATTTGGAGCATGGAGACGATTATCTCGGGATTGCAAGATAACCAAACAAAACTTTTAGTGGATTTCTACTTATTTTATTAAATATCATCTCCACCAAACAGGACAAGCTTGCATCTGTTATAGTTTTGGAGAAAAATGTGTTCATTTCATGTATGCGCGAAATGCCTTAAAAATGGCTTTAAAATGGATTTGGAGCATGGAGACGATTATCTCGGGATTGCAAGATAACCAAACAAAACGTTTAGTGGATTTCTACTTATTTTATTAAATATCATCTCCACCAAACAGGACAAGCTTGCATCTGTTATAGTTTTGGAGAAAAATGTGTTCATTTCATGTATGTGCGAAATGCCTTAAAAATGGCTTTAAAATGGATTTGGAGCATGGAGACGATTATCTCGGGATTGCAAGATAACCAAACAAAACTTTTAGTGGATTTCTACTTATTTTATTAAATATCATCTCCACCAAACAGGACAAGCTTGCATCTGTTATAGTTTTGGAGAAAAATGTGTTCATTTCATGTATGCGCGAAATGCCTTAAAAATGGCTTTAAAATGGATTTGGAGCATGGAGACGATTATCTCGGGATTGCAAGATAACCAAACAAAACTTTTAGTGGATTTCTACTTATTTTATTAAATATCATCTCCACCAAACAGGACAAGCTTGCATGTGTTATAGTTTTGGAGAAAAATGTGTTCATTTCATGTATGCGCAAAATGCCTTTGAAATGGCTTTAAAATGGATTTGGAGCATGGAGACGATTATCTCGGGATTGCAAGATAACCAAACAAAACTTTTAGTGGATTTCTACTTATTTTATTAAATATCATCTCCACCAAACAGGACAAGCTTGCATCTGTTATAGTTTTGGAGAAAAATGTGTTCATTTCATGTATGCGCGAAATGCCTTAAAAATGGCTTTAAAATGGATTTGGAGCATGGAGACGATTATCTCGGGATTGCAAGATAACCAAACAAAACTTTTAGTGGATTTCTACTTATTTTATTAAATATCATCTCCACCAAACAGGACAAGCTTGCATCTGTTATAGTTTTGGAGAAAAATGTGTTCATTTCATGTATGCGCGAAATGCCTTAAAAATGGCTTTAAAATGGATTTGGAGCATGGAGACGATTATCTCGGGATTGCAAGATAACCAAACAAAACGTTTAGTGGATTTCTACTTATTTTATTAAATATCATCTCCACCAAACAGGACAAGCTTGCATCTGTTATAGTTTTGGAGAAAAATGTGTTCATTTCATGTATGCGCGAAATGCCTTAAAAATGGCTTTAAAATGGATTTGGAGCATGGAGACGATTATCTCGGGATTGCAAGATAACCAAACAAAACTTTTAGTGGATTTCTACTTATTTTATTAAATATCATCTCCACCAAACAGGACAAGCTTGCATCTGTTATAGTTTTGGAGAAAAATGTGTTCATTTCATGTATGCGCGAAATGCCTTAAAAATGGCTTTAAAATGGATTTGGAGCATGGAGACGATTATCTCGGGATTGCAAGATAACCAAACAAAACTTTTAGTGGATTTCTACTTATTTTATTAAATATCATCTCCACCAAACAGGACAAGCTTGCATGTGTTATAGTTTTGGAGAAAAATGTGTTCATTTCATGTATGCGCAAAATGCCTTTGAAATGGCTTTAAAATGGATTTGGAGCATGGAGACGATTATCTCAGGATGGCAATATAAACAAACGAAACTTTTAGTAGATTTCTACTTATTTTATTAAATATTATCTCCATCAAACAGGACAAGCTTGCATCTGTTATAGTTTTGGAGAAAAATGTGTTCATTTCATGTATGCGCGAAATGCCTTAAAAATGGCTTTAAAATGGATTTGGAGCATGGAGACGATTATCTCGGGATTGCAAGATAACCAAAAAAAACTTTTAGTGGATTTCTACTTATTTTATTAAATATCATCTCCACCAAACAGGACAAGCTTGCATCTGTTATAGTTTTGGAGAAAAATGTGTTCATTTCATGTATGCGCGAAATGCCTTAAAAATGGCTTTAAAATGGATTTGGAGCATGGAGACGATTATCTCGGGATTGCAAGATAACCAAACAAAACTTTTAGTGGATTTCTACTTATTTTATTAAATATCATCTCCACCAAACAGGACAAGCTTGCATCTGTTATAGTTTTGGAGAAAAATGTGTTCATTTCATGTATGCGCGAAATGCCTTAAAAATGGCTTTAAAATGGATTTGGAGCATGGAGACGATTATCTCGGGATTGCAAAATAACCAAACAAAACTTTTAGTGGATTTCTACTTATTTTATTAAATATCATCTCCACCAAACAGGACAAGCTTGCATCTGTTATAGTTTTGGAGAAAAATGTGTTCATTTCATGTATGCGCGAAATGCCTTAAAAATGGCTTTAAAATGGATTTGGAGCATGGAGACGATTATCTCGGGATTGCAAGATAACCAAACAAAACTTTTAGTGGATTTCTACTTATTTTATTAAATATCATCTCCACCAAACAGGACAAGCTTGCATCTGTTATAGTTTTGGAGAAAAATGTGTTCATTTCATGTATGCGCGAAATGCCTTAAAAATGGCTTTAAAAT
Source organism: Anomaloglossus baeobatrachus (assembly GCF_048569485.1). Lineage (NCBI taxonomy): Eukaryota > Metazoa > Chordata > Amphibia > Anura > Aromobatidae > Anomaloglossus > Anomaloglossus baeobatrachus. Next base: position 361,233 of record NW_027441955.1, read on the forward strand.
GGATTTGGAGCATGGAGACGATTATCTCGGGATTGCAAGATAACCAAACAAAACTTTTAGTGGATTTCTACTTATTTTATTAAATATCATCTCCACCAAACAGGACAAGCTTGCATCTGTTATAGTTTTGGAGAAAAATGTGTTCATTTCATGTATGCGCAAAATGCCTTTGAAATGGCTTTAAAATGGATTTGGAGCATGGAGACGATTATCTCGGGATTGCAAGATAACCAAACAAAACTTTTAGTGGATTTCTACTTATTTTATTAAATATCATCTCCACCAAACAGGACAAGCTTGCATGTGTTATAGTTTTGGAGAAAAATGTGTTCATTTCATGTATGCGCAAAATGCCTTTGAAATGGCTTTAAAATGGATTTGGAGCATGGAGACGATTATCTCGGGATTGCAAGATAACCAAACAAAACTTTTAGTGGATTTCTACTTATTTTATTAAATATCATCTCCACCAAACAGGACAAGCTTGCATCTGTTATAGTTTTGGAGAAAAATGTGTTAATTTCATGTATGCGCGAAATGCCTTAAAAATGGCTTTAAAATGGATTTGGAGCATGGAGACGATTATCTCGGGATTGCAAGATAACCAAACAAAACTTTTAGTGGATTTCTACTTATTTTATTAAATATCATCTCCACCAAACAGGACAAGCTTGCATCTGTTATAGTTTTCGAGAAAAATGTGTTCATTTCATGTATGCGCGAAATGCCTTAAAAATGGCTTTAAAATGGATTTGGAGCATGGAGACGATTATCTCGGGATTGCAAGATAACCAAACAAAACGTTTAGTGGATTTCTACTTATTTTATTAAATATCATCTCCACCAAACAGGACAAGCTTGCATCTGTTATAGTTTTGGAGAAAAATGTGTTCATTTCATGTATGCGTGAAATGCCTTAAAAATGGCTTTAAAATGGATTTGGAGCATGGAGACGATTATCTCGGGATTGCAAGATAACCAAACAAAACTTTTAGTGGATTTCTACTTATTTTATTAAATATCATCTCCACCAAACAGGACAAGCTTGCATCTGTTATAGTTTTGGAGAAAAATGTGTTCATTTCATGTATGCGCGAAATGCCTTAACAATGGCTTTAAAATGGATTTGGACCATGGAGACGATTATCTCGGGATTGCAATATAACCAAACAAAACTTTTAGTGGATTTCTACTTATTTTATTAAATATCATCTCCACCAAACAGGACAAGCTTGCATCTGTTATAGTTTTGGAGAAAAATGTGTTCATTTCATGTATGCGCGAAATGCCTTAAAAATGGCTTTAAAATGGATTTGGAGCATGGAGACGATTATCTCGGGATTGCAAGATAACCAAACAAAACTTTTAGTGGATTTCTACTTATTTTATTAAATATCATCTCCACCAAACAGGACAAGCTTGCATCTGTTATAGTTTTGGAGAAAAATGTGTTCATTTCATGTATGCGCGAAATGCCTTAAAAATGGCTTTAAAATGGACTTGGAGCATGGAGACGATTATCTCGGGATTGCAAGATAACCAAACAAAACTTTTAGTGGATTTCTACTTATTTTATTAAATATCATCTCCACCAAACAGGACAAGCTTGCATCTGTTATAGTTTTGGAGAAAAATGTGTTCATTTCATGTATGCGCGAAATGTCTTAAAAATGGCTTTAAAATGGATTTGGAGCATGGAGACGATTATCTCGGGATTGCAATATAACCAAACAAAACCTTTAGTGGATTTCTACTTATTTTATTAAATATCATCTCCACCAAACAGGACAAGCTTGCATCTGTTATAGTTTTGGAGAAAAATGTGTTCATTTCATGTATGCGCGAAATGCCTTAAAAATGGCTTTAAAATGGATTTGGAGCATGGAGACGATTATCTCGGGATTGCAAGATAACCAAACAAAACTTTTAGTGGATTTCTACTTATTTTATTAAATATCATCTCCACCAAACAGGACAAGCTTGCATCTGTTATAGTTTTGGAGAAAAATGTGTTCATTTCATGTATGCGCGAAATGCCTTAAAAATGGCTTTAAAATGGATTTGGAGCATGGAGACGATTATCTCGGGATTGCAAGATAACCAAACAAAACTTTTAGTGGATTTCTACTTATTTTATTAAATATCATCTCCACCAAACAGGACAAGCTTGCATCTGTTATAGTTTTGGAGAAAAATGTGTTCATTTCATGTATGCGCGAAATGCCTTAAAAATGGCTTTAAAATGGATTTGGAGCATGGAGACGATTATCTCGGGATTGCAAGATAACCAAACAAAACTTTTAGTGGATTTCTACTTATTTTATTAAATATCATCTCCACCAAACAGGACAAGCTTGCATGTGTTATAGTTTTGGAGAAAAATGTGTTCATTTCATGTATGCGCAAAATGCCTTTGAAATGGCTTTAAAATGGATTTGGAGCATGGAGACGATTATCTCGGGATTGCAAGATAACCAAACAAAACTTTTAGTGGATTTCTACTTATTTTATTAAATATCATCTCCACCAAACAGGACAAGCTTGCATCTGTTATAGTTTTGGAGAAAAATGTGTTAATTTCATGTATGCGCGAAATGCCTTAAAAATGGCTTTAAAATGGATTTGGAGCATGGAGACGATTATCTCGGGATTGCAAGATAACCAAACAAAACTTTTAGTGGATTTCTACTTATTTTATTAAATATCATCTCCACCAAACAGGACAAGCTTGCATCTGTTATAGTTTTGGAGAAAAATGTGTTCATTTCATGTATGCGCGAAATGCCTTAAAAATGGCTTTAAAATGGATTTGGAGCATGGAGACGATTATCTCGGGATTGCAAGATAACCAAACAAAACGTTTAGTGGATTTCTACTTATTTTATTAAATATCATCTCCACCAAACAGGACAAGCTTGCATCTGTTATAGTTTTGGAGAAAAATGTGTTCATTTCATGTATGCGCGAAATGCCTTAAAAATGGCTTTAAAATGGATTTGGAGCATGGAGACGATTATCTCGGGATTGCAAGATAACCAAACAAAACTTTTAGTGGATTTCTACTTATTTTATTAAATATCATCTCCACCAAACAGGACAAGCTTGCATCTGTTATAGTTTTGGAGAAAAATGTGTTCATTTCATGTATGCGCGAAATGCCTTAAAAATGGCTTTAAAATGGATTTGGAGCATGGAGACGATTATCTCGGGATTGCAAGATAACCAAACAAAACTTTTAGTGGATTTCTACTTATTTTATTAAATATCATCTCCACCAAACAGGACAAGCTTGCATCTGTTATAGTTTTGGAGAAAAATGTGTTCATTTCATGTATGCGCGAAATGCCTTAAAAATGGCTTTAAAATGGATTTGGAGCATGGAGACGATTATCTCGGGATTGCAAGATAACCAAACAAAACTTTTAGTGGATTTCTACTTATTTTATTAAATATCATCTCCACCAAACAGGACAAGCTTGCATCTGTTATAGTTTTGGAGAAAAATGTGTTCATTTCATGTATGCGCGAAATGCCTTAAAAATGGCTTTAAAATGGATTTGGAGCATGGAGACGATTATCTCGGGATTGCAAGATAACCAAACAAAACTTTTAGTGGATTTCTACTTATTTTATTAAATATCATCTCCACCAAACAGGACAAGCTTGCATGTGTTATAGTTTTGGAGAAAAATGTGTTCATTTCATGTATGCGCAAAATGCCTTTGAAATGGCTTTAAAATGGATTTGGAGCATGGAGACGATTATCTCGGGATTGCAAGATAACCAAACAAAACTTTTAGTGGATTTCTACTTATTTTATTAAATATCATCTCCACCAAACAGGACAAGCTTGCATCTGTTATAGTTTTGGAGAAAAATGTGTTAATTTCATGTATGCGCGAAATGCCTTAAAAATGGCTTTAAAATGGATTTGGAGCATGGAGACGATTATCTCGGGATTGCAAGATAACCAAACAAAACTTTTAGTGGATTTCTACTTATTTTATTAAATATCATCTCCACCAAACAGGACAAGCTTGCATCTGTTATAGTTTTGGAGAAAAATGTGTTCATTTCATGTATGCGCGAAATGCCTTAAAAATGGCTTTAAAATGGATTTGGAGCATGGAGACGATTATCTCGGGATTGCAAGATAACCAAACAAAACGTTTAGTGGATTTCTACTTATTTTATTAAATATCATCTCCACCAAACAGGACAAGCTTGCATCTGTTATAGTTTTGGAGAAAAATGTGTTCATTTCATGTATGCGCGAAATGCCTTAAAAATGGCTTTAAAATGGATTTGGAGCATGGAGACGATTATCTCGGGATTGCAAGATAACCAAACAAAACTTTTAGTGGATTTCTACTTATTTTATTAAATATCATCTCCACCAAACAGGACAAGCTTGCATCTGTTATAGTTTTGGAGAAAAATGTGTTCATTTCATGTATGCGCGAAATGCCTTAAAAATGGCTTTAAAATGGATTTGGAGCATGGAGACGATTATCTCGGGATTGCAATATAACCAAACAAAACTTTTAGTGGATTTCTACTTATTTTATTAAATATCATCTCCACCAAACAGGACAAGCTTGCATCTGTTATAGTTTTGGAGAAAAATGTGTTCATTTCATGTATGCGCGAAATGCCTTAAAAATGGCTTTAAAATGGATTTGGAGCATGGAGACGATTATCTCGGGATTGCAAGATAACCAAACAAAACTTTTAGTGGATTTCTACTTATTTTATTAAATATCATCTCCACCAAACAGGACAAGCTTGCATCTGTTATAGTTTTGGAGAAAAATGTGTTCATTTCATGTATGCGCGAAATGCCTTAAAAATGGCTTTAAAATGGATTTGGAGCATGGAGACGATTATCTCGGGATTGCAAGATAACCAAACAAAACTTTTAGTGGATTTCTACTTATTTTATTAAATATCATCTCCACCAAACAGGACAAGCTTGCATCTGTTATAGTTTTGGAGAAAAATGTGTTCATTTCATGTATGCGCGAAATGCCTTAAAAATGGCTTTAAAATGGATTTGGAGCATGGAGACGATTATCTCGGGATTGCAAGATAACCAAACAAAACTTTTAGTGGATTTCTACTTATTTTATTAAATATCATCTCCACCAAACAGGACAAGCTTGCATCTGTTATAGTTTTGGAGAAAAATGTGTTCATTTCATGTATGCGCGAAATGCCTTAAAAATGGCTTTAAAATGGATTTGGAGCATGGAGACGATTATCTCGGGATTGCAAGATAACCAAACAAAACTTTTAGTGGATTTCTACTTATTTTATTAAATATCATCTCCACCAAACAGCACAAGCTTGCATCTGTTATAGTTTTGGAGAAAAATGTGTTCATTTCATGTATGCGCGAAATGCCTTAAAAATGGCTTTAAAATGGATTTGGAGCATGGAGACGATTATCTCGGGATTGCAAGATAACCAAACAAAACTTTTAGTGGATTTCTACTTATTTTATTAAATATCATCTCCACCAAACAGGACAAGCTTGCATCTGTTATAGTTTTGGAGAAAAATGTGTTCATTTCATGTATGCGCGAAATGCCTTAAAAATGGCTTTAAAATGGATTTGGAGCATGGAGACGATTATCTCAGGATTGCAAGATAACCAAACAAAACTTTTAGTGGATTTCTACTTATTTTATTAAATATCATCTCCACCAAACAGGACAAGCTTGCATCTGTTATAGTTTTGGAGAAAAATGTGTTCATTTCATGTATGCGCGAAATGCCTTAAAAATGGCTTTAAAATGGATTTGGAGCATGGAGACGATTATCTCGGGATTGCAAGATAACCAAACAAAACTTTTAGTGGATTTCTACTTATTTTATTAAATATCATCTCCACCAAACAGCACAAGCTTGCATCTGTTATAGTTTTGGAGAAAAATGTGTTCATTTCATGTATGCGCAAAATGCCTTAAAAATGGCTTTAAAATGGATTTGGAGCATGGAGACGATTATCTCGGGATTGCAAGATAACCAAACAAAACTTTTAGTGGATTTCTACTTATTTTATTAAATATCATCTCCACCAAACAGGACAAGCTTGCATCTGTTATAGTTTTGGAGAAAAATGTGTTCATTTCATGTATGCGCGAAATGCCTTGAAAATGGCTTTAAAATGGATTTGGAGCATGGAGACGATTTTCTCGGGATTGCAAGATAACCAAACAAAACTTTTAGTGGATTTCTACTTATTTTATTAAATATCATCTCCACCAAACAGGACAAGCTTGCATCTGTTATAGTTTTGGAGAAAAATGTGTTAATTTCATGTATGCGCGAAATGCCTTAAAAATGGCTTTAAAATGGATTTGGAGCATGGAGACGATTATCTCGGGATTGCAAGATAACCAAACAAAACTTTTAGTGGATTTCTACTTATTTTATTAAATATCATCTCCACCAAACAGGACAAGCTTGCATCTGTTATAGTTTTGGAGAAAAATGTGTTCATTTCATGTATGCGCGAAATGCCTTAAAAATGGCTTTAAAATGGATTTGGAGCATGGAGACGATTATCTCGGGATTGCAAGATAACCAAACAAAACGTTTAGTGGATTTCTACTTATTTTATTAAATATCATCTCCACCAAACAGGACAAGCTTGCATCTGTTATAGTTTTGGAGAAAAATGTGTTCATTTCATGTATGCGCGAAATGCCTTAAAAATGGCTTTAAAATGGATTTGGAGCATGGAGACGATTATCTCGGGATTGCAAGATAACCAAACAAAACTTTTAGTGGATTTCTACTTATTTTATTAAATATCATCTCCACCAAACAGGACAAGCTTGCATCTGTTATAGTTTTGGAGAAAAATGTGTTCATTTCATGTATGCGCGAAATGCCTTAAAAATGGCTTTAAAATGGATTTGGAGCATGGAGACGATTATCTCGGGATTGCAATATAACCAAACAAAACTTTTAGTGGATTTCTACTTATTTTATTAAATATCATCTCCACCAAACAGGACAAGCTTGCATCTGTTATAGTTTTGGAGAAAAATGTGTTCATTTCATGTATGCGCGAAATGCCTTAAAAATGGCTTTAAAATGGATTTGGAGCATGGAGACGATTATCTCGGGATTGCAAGATAACCAAACAAAACTTTTAGTGGATTTCTACTTATTTTATTAAATATCATCTCCACCAAACAGGACAAGCTTGCATCTGTTATAGTTTTGGAGAAAAATGTGTTCATTTCATGTATGCGCGAAATGCCTTAAAAATGGCTTTAAAATGGATTTGGAGCATGGAGACGATTATCTCGGGATTGCAAGATAACCAAACAAAACTTTTAGTGGATTTCTACTTATTTTATTAAATATCATCTCCACCAAACAGGACAAGCTTGCATCTGTTATAGTTTTGGAGAAAAATGTGTTCATTTCATGTATGCGCGAAATGCCTTAAAAATGGCTTTAAAATGGATTTGGAGCATGGAGACGATTATCTCGGGATTGCAAGATAACCAAACAAAACTTTTAGTGGATTTCTACTTATTTTATTAAATATCATCTCCACCAAACAGGACAAGCTTGCATCTGTTATAGTTTTGGAGAAAAATGTGTTCATTTCATGTATGCGCGAAATGCCTTAAAAATGGCTTTAAAATGGATTTGGAGCATGGAGACGATTATCTCGGGATTGCAAGATAACCAAACAAAACTTTTAGTGGATTTCTACTTATTTTATTAAATATCATCTCCACCAAACAGCACAAGCTTGCATCTGTTATAGTTTTGGAGAAAAATGTGTTCATTTCATGTATGCGCGAAATGCCTTAAAAATGGCTTTAAAATGGATTTGGAGCATGGAGACGATTATCTCGGGATTGCAAGATAACCAAACAAAACTTTTAGTGGATTTCTACTTATTTTATTAAATATCATCTCCACCAAACAGGACAAGCTTGCATCTGTTATAGTTTTGGAGAAAAATGTGTTCATTTCATGTATGCGCGAAATGCCTTAAAAATGGCTTTAAAATGGATTTGGAGCATGGAGACGATTATCTCGGGATTGCAAGATAACCAAACAAAACTTTTAGTGGATTTCTACTTATTTTATTAAATATCATCTCCACCAAACATGACAAGCTTGCATCTGTTATAGTTTTGGAGAAAAATGTGTTCATTTCATGTATGCGCGAAATGCCTTAAAAATGGCTTTAAAATGGATTTGGAGCATGGAGACGATTATCTCGGGATTGCAAGATAACCAAACAAAACTTTTAGTGGATTTCTACTTATTTTATTAAATATCATCTCCACCAAACAGCACAAGCTTGCATCTGTTATAGTTTTGGAGAAAAATGTGTTCATTTCATGTATGCGCAAAATGCCTTAAAAATGGCTTTAAAATGGATTTGGAGCATGGAGACGATTATCTCGGGATTGCAAGATAACCAAACAAAACTTTTAGTGGATTTCTACTTATTTTATTAAATATCATCTCCACCAAACAGGACAAGCTTGCATCTGTTATAGTTTTGGAGAAAAATGTGTTCATTTCATGTATGCGCGAAATGCCTTGAAAATGGCTTTAAAATGGATTTGGAGCATGGAGACGATTTTCTCGGGATTGCAAGATAACCAAACAAAACTTTTAGTGGATTTCTACTTATTTTATTAAATATCATCTCCACCAAACAGGACAAGCTTGCATCTGTTATAGTTTTGGAGAAAAATGTGTTCATTTCATGTATGCGCGAAATGCCTTAAAAATGGCTTTAAAATGGATTTGGAGCATGGAGACGATTATCTCGGGATTGCAATATAACCAAACAAAACTTTTAGTGGATTTCTACTTATTTTATTAAATATCATCTCCACCAAACAGGACAAGCTTGCATCTGTTATAGTTTTGGAGAAAAATGTGTTCATTTCATGTATGCGCGAAATGCCTTAAAAATGGCTTTAAAATGGATTTGGAGCATGGAGACGATTATCTCGGGATTGCAAGATAACCAAACAAAACTTTTAGTGGATTTCTACTTATTTTATTAAATATCATCTCCACCAAACAGGATAAGCTTGCATCTGTTATAGTTTTGGAGAAAAATGTGTTCATTTCATGTATGCGCGAAATGCCTTAAAAATGGCTTTAAAATGGATTTGGAGCATGGAGACGATTATCTCGGGATTGCAAGATAACCAAACAAAACTTTTAGTGGATTTCTACTTATTTTATTAAATATCATCTCCACCAAACAGGACAAGCTTGCATCTGTTATAGTTTTGGAGAAAAATGTGTTCATTTCATGTATGCGCGAAATGCCTTAAAAATGGCTTTAAAATGGATTTGGAGCATGGAGACGATTATCTCGGGATTGCAAGATAACCAAACAAAACTTTTAGTGGATTTCTACTTATTTTATTAAATATCATCTCCACCAAACAGGACAAGCTTGCATCTGTTATAGTTTTGGAGAAAAATGTGTTCATTTCATGTATGCGCGAAATGCCTTAAAAATGGCTTTAAAATGGATTTGGAGCATGGAGACGATTATCTCGGGATTGCAAGATAACCAAACAAAACTTTTAGTGGATTTCTACTTATTTTATTAAATATCATCTCCACCAAACAGGACAAGCTTGCATCTGTTATAGTTTTGGAGAAAAATGTGTTCATTTCATGTATGCGCGAAATGCCTTAAAAATGGCTTTAAAATGGATTTGGAGCATGGAGACGATTATCTCGGGATTGCAAGATAACCAAACAAAACTTTTAGTGGATTTCTACTTATTTTATTAAATATCATCTCCACCAAACAGGACAAGCTTGCATCTGTTATAGTTTTGGAGAAAAATGTGTTCATTTCATGTATGCGCGAAATGCCTTAAAAATGGCTTTAAAATGGATTTGGAGCATGGAGACGATTATCTCGGGATTGCAAGATAACCAAACAAAACTTTTAGTGGATTTCTACTTATTTTATTAAATATCATCTCCACCAAACAGCACAAGCTTGCATCTGTTATAGTTTTGGAGAAAAATGTGTTCATTTCATGTATGCGCAAAATGCCTTAAAAATGGCTTTAAAATGGATTTGGAGCATGGAGACGATTATCTCGGGATTGCAAGATAACCAAACAAAACTTTTAGTGGATTTCTACTTATTTTATTAAATATCATCTCCACCAAACAGGACAAGCTTGCATCTGTTATAGTTTTGGAGAAAAATGTGTTCATTTCATGTATGCGCGAAATGCCTTAAAAATGGCTTTAAAATGGATTTGGAGCATGGAGACGATTTTCTCGGGATTGCAAGATAACCAAACAAAACTTTTAGTGGATTTCTACTTATTTTATTAAATATCATCTCCACCAAACAGGACAAGCTTGCATCTGTTATAGTTTTGGAGAAAAATGTGTTCATTTCATGTATGCGCGAAATGCCTTAAAAATGGCTTTAAAATGGATTTGGAGCATGGAGACGATTATCTCGGGATTGCAATATAACCAAACAAAACATTTAGTGGATTTCTACTTATTTTATTAAATATCATCTCCACCAAACAGGACAAGCTTGCATCTGTTATAGTTTTGGAGAAAAATGTGTTCATTTCATGTATGCGCGAAATGCCTTAAAAATGGCTTTAAAATGGATTTGGAGCATGGAGACGATTATCTCGGGATTGCAAGATAACCAAACAAAACTTTTAGTGGATTTCTACTTATTTTATTAAATATCATCTCCACCAAACAGGACAAGCTTGCATCTGTTATAGTTTTGGAGAAAAATGTGTTCATTTCATGTATGCGCGAAATGCCTTAAAAATGGCTTTAAAATGGATTTGGAGCATGGAGACGATTATCTCGGGATTGCAAGATAACCAAACAAAACTTTTAGTGGATTTCTACTTATTTTATTAAATATCATCTCCACCAAACAGGACAAGCTTGCATCTGTTATAGTTTTGGAGAAAAATGTGTTCATTTCATGTATGCGCGAAATGCCTTAAAAATGGCTTTAAAATGGATTTGGAGCATGGAGACGATTATCTCGGGATTGCAAGATAACCAAACAAAACTTTTAGTGGATTTCTACTTATTTTATTAAATATCATCTCCACCAAACAGGACAAGCTTGCATCTGTTATAGTTTTGGAGAAAAATGTGTTCATTTCATGTATGCGCGAAATGCCTTAAAAATGGCTTTAAAATGGATTTGGAGCATGGAGACGATTATCTCGGGATTGCAAGATAACCAAACAAAACTTTTAGTGGATTTCTACTTATTTTATTAAATATCATCTCCACCAAACAGGACAAGCTTGCATCTGTTATAATTTTGGAGAAAAATGTGTTCATTTCATGTATGCGCGAAATGCCTTAAAAATGGCTTTAAAATGGATTTGGAGCATGGAGACGATTATCTCGGGATTGCAAGATAACCAAACAAAACTTTTAGTGGATTTCTACTTATTTTATTAAATATCATCTCCACCAAACAGGACAAGCTTGCATCTGTTATAGTTTTGGAGAAAAATGTGTTCATTTCATGTATGCGCGAAATGCCTTAAAAATGGCTTTAAAATGGACTTGGAGCATGGAGACGATTATCTCGGGATTGCAAGATAACCAAACAAAACTTTTAGTGGATTTCTACTTATTTTATTAAATATCATCTCCACCAAACAGGACAAGCTTGCATCTGTTATAGTTTTGGAGAAAAATGTGTTCATTTAATGTATGCGCGAAATGTCTTAAAAATGGCTTTAAAATGGATTTGGAGCATGGAGACGATTATCTCGGGATTGCAATATAACCAAACAAAACTTTTAGTGGATTTCTACTTATTTTATTAAATATCATCTCCACCAAACAGGACAAGCTTGCATCTGTTATAGTTTTGGAGAAAAATGTGTTCATTTCATGTATGCGCGAAATGCCTTAAAAATGGCTTTAAAATGGATTTGGAGCATGGAGACGATTATCTCGGGATTGCAAGATAACCAAACAAAACTTTTAGTGGATTTCTACTTATTTTATTAAATATCATCTCCACCAAACAGGACAAGCTTGCATCTGTTATAGTTTTGGAGAAAAATGTGTTCATTTCATGTATGCGCGAAATGCCTTAAAAATGGCTTTAAAATGGATTTGGAGCATGGAGACGATTTTCTCGGGATTGCAAGATAACCAAACAAAACTTTTAGTGGATTTCTACTTATTTTATTAAATATCATCTCCACCAAACAGGACAAGCTTGCATCTGTTATAGTTTTGGAGAAAAATGTGTTCATTTCATGTATGCGCGAAATGCCTTAAAAATGGCTTTAAAATGGATTTGGAGCATGGAGACGATTATCTCGGGATTGCAATATAACCAAACAAAACTTTTAGTGGATTTCTACTTATTTTATTAAATATCATCTCCACCAAACAGGACAAGCTTGCATCTGTTATAGTTTTGGAGAAAAATGTGTTCATTTCATGTATGCGCGAAATGCCTTAAAAATGGCTTTAAAATGGATTTGGAGCATGGAGACGATTATCTCGGGATTGCAAGATAACCAAACAAAACTTTTAGTGGATTTCTACTTATTTTATTAAATATCATCTCCACCAAACAGGACAAGCTTGCATCTGTTATAGTTTTGGAGAAAAATGTGTTCATTTCATGTATGCGCGAAATGCCTTAAAAATGGCTTTAAAATGGATTTGGAGCATGGAGACGATTTTCTCGGGATTGCAAGATAACCAAACAAAACTTTTAGTGGATTTCTACTTATTTTATTAAATATCATCTCCACCAAACAGGACAAGCTTGCATCTGTTATAGTTTTGGAGAAAAATGTGTTCATTTCATGTATGCGCGAAATGCCTTAAAAATGGCTTTAAAATGGATTTGGAGCATGGAGACGATTATCTCGGGATTGCAATATAACCAAACAAAACTTTTAGTGGATTTCTACTTATTTTATTAAATATCATCTCCACCAAACAGGACAAGCTTGCATCTGTTATAGTTTTGGAGAAAAATGTGTTCATTTCATGTATGCGCGAAATGCCTTAAAAATGGCTTTAAAATGGATTTGGAGCATGGAGACGATTATCTCGGGATTGCAAGATAACCAAACAAAACTTTTAGTGGATTTCTACTTATTTTATTAAATATCATCTCCACCAAACAGGACAAGCTTGCATCTGTTATAGTTTTGGAGAAAAATGTGTTCATTTCATGTATGCGCGAAATGCCTTAAAAATGGCTTTAAAATGGATTTGGAGCATGGAGACGATTATCTCGGGATTGCAAGATAACCAAACAAAACTTTTAGTGGATTTCTACTTATTTTATTAAATATCATCTCCACCAAACAGGACAAGCTTGCATCTGTTATAGTTTTGGAGAAAAATGTGTTCATTTCATGTATGCGCGAAATGCCTTAAAAATGGCTTTAAAATGGATTTGGAGCATGGAGACGATTATCTCGGGATTGCAAGATAACCAAACAAAACTTTTAGTGGATTTCTACTTATTTTATTAAATATCATCTCCACCAAACAGGACAAGCTTGCATCTGTTATAGTTTTGGAGAAAAATGTGTTCATTTCATGTATGCGCGAAATGCCTTAAAAATGGCTTTAAAATGGATTTGGAGCATGGAGACGATTATCTCGGGATTGCAAGATAACCAAACAAAACTTTTAGTGGATTTCTACTTATTTTATTAAATATCATCTCCACCAAACAGGACAAGCTTGCATCTGTTATAGTTTTGGAGAAAAATGTGTTCATTTCATGTATGCGCGAAATGCCTTAAAAATGGCTTTAAAATGGATTTGGAGCATGGAGACGATTATCTCGGGATTGCAAGATAACCAAACAAAACTTTTAGTGGATTTCTACTTATTTTATTAAATATCATCTCCACCAAACAGGACAAGCTTGCATCTGTTATAGTTTTGGAGAAAAATGTGTTCATTTCATGTATGCGCGAAATGCCTTAAAAATGGCTTTAAAATGGACTTGGAGCATGGAGACGATTATCTCGGGATTGCAAGATAACCAAACAAAACTTTTAGTGGATTTCTACTTATTTTATTAAATATCATCTCCACCAAACAGGACAAGCTTGCATCTGTTATAGTTTTGGAGAAAAATGTGTTCATTTCATGTATGCGCGAAATGTCTTAAAAATGGCTTTAAAATGGATTTGGAGCATGGAGACGATTATCTCGGGATTGCAATATAACCAAACAAAACTTTTAGTGGATTTCTACTTATTTTATTAAATATCATCTCCACCAAACAGGACAAGCTTGCATCTGTTATAGTTTTGGAGAAAAATGTGTTCATTTCATGTATGCGCGAAATGCCTTAAAAATGGCTTTAAAATGGATTTGGAGCATGGAGACGATTATCTCGGGATTGCAAGATAACCAAACAAAACTTTTAGTGGATTTCTATTTATTTTATTAAATATCATCTCCACCAAACAGGACAAGCTTGCATCTGTTATAGTTTTGGAGAAAAATGTGTTCATTTCATGTATGCGCGAAATGCCTTAAAAATGGCTTTAAAATGGATTTGGAGCATGGAGACGATTATCTCGGGATTGCAAGATAACCAAACAAAACTTTTAGTGGATTTCTACTTATTTTATTAAATATCATCTCCACCAAACAGGACAAGCTTGCATCTGTTATAGTTTTGGAGAAAAATGTGTTCATTTCATGTATGCGCGAAATGCCTTAAAAATGGCTTTAAAATGGATTTGGAGCATGGAGACGATTATCTCGGGATTGCAAGATAACCAAACAAAACTTTTAGTGGATTTCTACTTATTTTATTAAATATCATCTCCACCAAACAGGACAAGCTTGCATGTGTTATAGTTTTGGAGAAAAATGTGTTCATTTCATGTATGCGCAAAATGCCTTTGAAATGGCTTTAAAATGGATTTGGAGCATGGAGACGATTATCTCGGGATTGCAAGATAACCAAACAAAACTTTTAGTGGATTTCTACTTATTTTATTAAATATCATCTCCACCAAACAGGACAAGCTTGCATCTGTTATAGTTTTGGAGAAAAATGTGTTAATTTCATGTATGCGCGAAATGCCTTAAAAATGGCTTTAAAATGGATTTGGAGCATGGAGACGATTATCTCGGGATTGCAAGATAACCAAACAAAACTTTTAGTGGATTTCTACTTATTTTATTAAATATCATCTCCACCAAACAGGACAAGCTTGCATCTGTTATAGTTTTGGAGAAAAATGTGTTCATTTCATGTATGCGCGAAATGCCTTAAAAATGGCTTTAAAATGGATTTGGAGCATGGAGACGATTATCTCGGGATTGCAAGATAACCAAACAAAACGTTTAGTGGATTTCTACTTATTTTATTAAATATCATCTCCACCAAACAGGACAAGCTTGCATCTGTTATAGTTTTGGAGAAAAATGTGTTCATTTCATGTATGCGCGAAATGCCTTAAAAATGGCTTTAAAATGGATTTGGAGCATGGAGACGATTATCTCGGGATTGCAAGATAACCAAACAAAACTTTTAGTGGATTTCTACTTATTTTATTAAATATCATCTCCACCAAACAGGACAAGCTTGCATCTGTTATAGTTTTGGAGAAAAATGTGTTCATTTCATGTATGCGCGAAATGCCTTAAAAATGGCTTTAAAATGGATTTGGAGCATGGAGACGATTATCTCGGGATTGCAATATAACCAAACAAAACTTTTAGTGGATTTCTACTTATTTTATTAAATATCATCTCCACCAAACAGGACAAGCTTGCATCTGTTATAGTTTTGGAGAAAAATGTGTTCATTTCATGTATGCGCGAAATGCCTTAAAAATGGCTTTAAAATGGATTTGGAGCATGGAGACGATTATCTCGGGATTGCAAGATAACCAAACAAAACTTTTAGTGGATTTCTACTTATTTTATTAAATATCATCTCCACCAAACAGGACAAGCTTGCATCTGTTATAGTTTTGGAGAAAAATGTGTTCATTTCATGTATGCGCGAAATGCCTTAAAAATGGCTTTAAAATGGATTTGGAGCATGGAGACGATTATCTCGGGATTGCAAGATAACCAAACAAAACTTTTAGTGGATTTCTACTTATTTTATTAAATATCATCTCCACCAAACAGGACAAGCTTGCATCTGTTATAGTTTTGGAGAAAAATGTGTTCATTTCATGTATGCGCGAAATGCCTTAAAAATGGCTTTAAAATGGATTTGGAGCATGGAGACGATTATCTCGGGATTGCAAGATAACCAAACAAAACTTTTAGTGGATTTCTACTTATTTTATTAAATATCATCTCCACCAAACAGGACAAGCTTGCATCTGTTATAGTTTTGGAGAAAAATGTGTTCATTTCATGTATGCGCGAAATGCCTTAAAAATGGCTTTAAAATGGATTTGGAGCATGGAGACGATTATCTCGGGATTGCAAGATAACCAAACAAAACTTTTAGTGGATTTCTACTTATTTTATTAAATATCATCTCCACCAAACAGGACAAGCTTGCATCTGTTATAGTTTTGGAGAAAAATGTGTTCATTTCATGTATGCGCGAAATGCCTTAAAAATGGCTTTAAAATGGATTTGGAGCATGGAGACGATTATCTCGGGATTGCAAGATAACCAAACAAAACTTTTAGTGGATTTCTACTTATTTTATTAAATATCATCTCCACCAAACAGCACAAGCTTGCATCTGTTATAGTTTTGGAGAAAAATGTGTTCATTTCATGTATGCGCAAAATGCCTTAAAAATGGCTTTAAAATGGATTTGGAGCATGGAGACGATTATCTCGGGATTGCAAGATAACCAAACAAAACTTTTAGTGGATTTCTACTTATTTTATTAAATATCATCTCCACCAAACAGGACAAGCTTCCATCTGTTATAGTTTTGGAAAAAAATGTGTTCATTTCATGTATGCGCGAAATGCCTTAAAATGGCTTTAAAATGGATTTGGAGCATGGAGACGATTTTCTCGGGATTGCAAGATAACCAAACAAAACTTTTAGTGGATTTCTACTTATTTTATTAAATATCATCTCCACCAAACAGGACAAGCTTGCATCTGTTATAGTTTTGGAGAAAAATGTGTTCATTTCATGTATGCGCGAAATGCCTTAAAAATGGCTTTAAAATGGATTTGGAGCATGGAGACGATTATCTCGGGATTGCAATATAACCAAACAAAACTTTTAGTGGATTTCTACTTATTTTATTAAATATCATCTCCACCAAACAGGACAAGCTTGCATCTGTTATAGTTTTGGAGAAAAATGTGTTCATTTCATGTATGCGCGAAATGCCTTAAAAATGGCTTTAAAATGGATTTGGAGCATGGAGACGATTATCTCGGGATTGCAAGATAACCAAACAAAACTTTTAGTGGATTTCTACTTATTTTATTAAATATCATCTCCACCAAACAGGACAAGCTTTACATAATCGTCTCCATGCTCCAAATCCATTTTAAAGCCATTTTTAAGGCATTTCGCGCATACATGAAATGAACACATTTTTCTCCAAAACTATAACAGATACAAGCTTGTCCTGTTTGGTGGAGATGATATTTAATAAAATAAGTAGAAATCCACTAAAAGTTTTGTTTGGTTATCTTGCAATCCCGAGATAATCGTCTCCATGCTCCAAATCCATTTTAAAGCCATTTTTAAGGCATTTCGCGCATACATGAAATGAACACATTTTTCTCCAAAACTATAACAGATGCAAGCTTGTCCTGTTTGGTGGAGATGATATTTAATAAAATAAGTAGAAATCCACTAAAAGTTTTGTTTGGTTATCTTGCAATCCCGAGATAACCGTCTCCATGCTCCAAATCCATTTTAAACCATTTTTAAGGCATTTCGCGCATACATGAAATGAACACATTTTTCTCCAAAACTATAACAGATGCAAGCTTGTCCTGTTTGGTGGAGATGATATTTAATAAAATAAGTAGAAATCCACTAAAAGTTTTGTTTGGTTATCTTGCAATCCCGAGATAATCGTCTCCATGCTCCAAATCCATTTTAAAGCCATTTCAAAGGCATTTTGCGCATACATGAAATGAACACATTTTTCTCCAAAACTATAACACATGCAAGCTTGTCCTGTTTGGTGGAGATGATATTTAATAAAATAAGTAGAAATCCACTAAAAGTTTTGTTTGGTTATCTTGCAATCCCGAGATAATCGTCTCCATGCTCCAAATCCATTTTAAAGCCATTTTTAAGGCATTTTGCGCATACATGAAATGAACACATTTTTCTCCAAAACTATAACACATGCAAGCTTGTCCTGTTTGGTGGAGATGATATTTAATAAAATAAGTAGAAATCCACTAAAAGTTTTGTTTGGTTATCTTGCAATCCCGAGATAATCGTCTCCATGCTCCAAATCCATTTTAAAGCCATTTCAAAGGCATTTTGCGCATACATGAAATGAACACATTTTTCTCCAAAACTATAACACATGCAAGCTTGTCCTGTTTGGTGGAGATGATATTTAATAAAATAAGTAGAAATCCACTAAAAGTTTTGTTTGGTTATCTTGCAATCCCGAGATAATCGTCTCCATGCTCCAAATCCATTTTAAAGCCATTTTTAAGGCATTTCGCGCATACATGAAATGAACACATTTTTCTCCAAAACTATAACAGATGCAAGCTTGTCCTGTTTGGTGGAGATGATATTTAATAAAATAAGTAGAAATCCACTAAAAGTTTTGTTTGGTTATCTTGCAATCCCGAGATAATCGTCTCCATGCTCCAAATCCATTTTAAAGCCATTTTTAAGGCATTTCGCGCATACATGAAATGAACACATTTTTCTCCAAAACTATAACAGATGCAAGCTTGTCCTTTTTGGTGGAGATGATATTTAATAAAATAAGTAGAAATCCACTAAAAGTTTTGTTTGGTTATATTGCAATCCCGAGATAATCGTCTCCATGCTCCAAATCCATTTTAAAGCCATTTTTAAGGCATTTCGCGCATACATGAAATGAACACATTTTTCTCCAAAACTATAACAGATGCAAGCTTGTCCTGTTTGGTGGAGATGATATTTAATAAAATAAGTAGAAATCCACTAAAAGTTTTGTTTGGTTATCTTGCAATCCCGAGATAATCGTCTCCATGCTCCAAATCCATTTTAAAGCCATTTTTAAGGCATTTCGCGCATACATGAAATGAACACATTTTTCTCCAAAACTATAACAGATGCAAGCTTGTCCTGTTTGGTGGAGATGATATTTAATAAAATAAGTAGAAATCCACTAAAAGTTTTGTTTGGTTATCTTGCAATCCCGAGATAATCGTCTCCATGCTCCAAATCCATTTTAAAGCCATTTTTAAGGCATTTCGCGCATACATGAAATGAACACATTTTTCTCCAAAACTTTAACAGATGCAAGCTTGTCCTGTTTGGTGGAGATGATATTTAATAAAATAAGTAGAAATTCACTAAAAGTTTTGTTTGGTTATCTTGCAATCCCGAGATAATCGTCTCCATGCTCCAAATCCATTTTAAAGCCATTTTTAAGGCATTTCGCGCATACATGAAATGAACACATTTTTCTCCAAAACTATAACAGATGCAAGCTTGTCCTGTTTGGTGGAGATGATATTTAATAAAATAAGTAGAAATCCACTAAAAGTTTTGTTTGGTTATCTTGCAATCCCGAGATAATCGTCTCCATGCTCCAAATCCATTTTAAAGCCATTTTTAAGGCATTTCGCGCATACATGAAATGAACACATTTTTCTCCAAAACTATAACAGATGCAAGCTTGTCTTGTTTGGTGGAGATGATATTTAATAAAATAAGTAGAAATCCACTAAAAGTTTTGTTTGGTTATCTTGCAATCCCGAGATAATCGTCTCCATGCTCCAAATCCATTTTAAAGCCATTTTTAAGGCATTTCGCGCATACATGAAATGAACACATTTTTCTCCAAAACTATAACAGATGCAAGCTTGTCCTGTTTGGTGGAGATAATATTTAATAAAATAAGTAGAAATCTACTAAAAGTTTCGTTTGTTTATATTGCCATCCTGAGATAATCGTCTCCATGCTCCAAATCCATTTTAAAGCCATTTTTAAGGCATTTTGCGCATACATGAAATGAACACATTTTTCTCCAAAACTATAACACATGCAAGCTTGTCCTGTTTGGTGGAGATGATATTTAATAAAATAAGTAGAAATCCACTAAAAGTTTTGTTTGGTTATCTTGCAATCCCGAGATAATCGTCTCCATGCTCCAAATCCATTTTAAAGCCATTTTTAAGGCATTTCGCGCATACATGAAATGAACACATTTTTCTCCAAAACTATAACAGATGCAAGCTTGTCCTGTTTGGTGGAGATGATATTTAATAAAATAAGTAGAAATCCACTAAAAGTTTTGTTTGGTTATCTTGCAATCCCGAGATAATCGTCTCCATGCTCCAAATCCATTTTAAAGCCATTTTTAAGGCATTTCGCGCATACATGAAATGAACACATTTTTCTCCAAAACTATAACAGATGCAAGCTTGTCCTGTTTGGTGGAGATGATATTTAATAAAATAAGTAGAAATCCACTAAAAGTTTTGTTTGGTTATCTTGCAATCCCGAGATAATCGTCTCCATGCTCCAAATCCATTTTAAAGCCATTTTTAAGGCATTTCGCGCATACATGAAATGAACACATTTTTCTCCAAAACTATAACAGATGCAAGCTTGTCCTGTTTGATGGAGATGATATTTAATAAAATAAGTAGAAATCCACTAAAAGTTTTGTTTGGTTATCTTGCAATCCCGAGATAATCGTCTCCATGCTCCAAATCCATTTTAAAGCCATTTTTAAGGCATTTCGCGCATACATGAAATGAACACATTTTTCTCCAAAACTATAACAGATGCAAGCTTGTCCTGTTTGGTGGAGAGGATATTTAATAAAATAAGTAGAAATCCACTAAAAGTTTTGTTTGGTTATCTTGCAATCCCGAGATAATCGTCTCCATGCTCCAAATCCATTTTAAAGCCATTTTTAAGGCATTTCGCGCATACATGAAATGAATACATTTTTCTCCAAAACTATAACAGATGCAAGCTTGTCCTGTTTGGTGGAGATGATATTTAATAAAATAAGTAGAAATCCACTAAAAGTTTTGTTTGGTTATCTTGCAATCCCGAGATAATCGTCTCCATGCTCCAAATCCATTTTAAAGCCATTTTTAAGGCATTTCGCGCATACATGAAATGAACACATTTTTCTCCAAAACTATAACAGATGCAAGCTTGTCCTGTTTGGTGGAGATGATATTTAATAAAATAAGTAGAAATCCACTAAAAGTTTTGTTTGGTTATATTGCAATCCCGAGATAATCGTCTCCATGCTCCAAATCCATTTTAAAGCCATTTTTAAGGCATTTCGCGCATACATGAAATGAACACATTTTTCTCCAAAACTATAACAGATGCAAGCTTATCCTGTTTGGTGGAGATGATATTTAATAAAATAAGTAGAAATCCACTAAAAGTTTTGTTTGGTTATCTTGCAATCCCGAGATAATCGTCTCCATGCTCCAAATCCATTTTAAAGACATTTTTAAGGCATTTCGCGCATACATGAAATGAACACATTTTTCTCCAAAACTATAACAGATGCAAGCTTGTCCTGTTTGGTGGAGATGATATTTAATAAAATAAGTAGAAATCCACTAAAAGTTTTGTTTGGTTATCTTGCAATCCCGAGATAAACGTCTCCATGCTCCAAATCCATTTTAAAGCCATTTTTAAGGCATTTCGCGCATACATGAAATGAACACATTTTTCTCCAAAACTATAACAGATGCAAGCTTGTCCTGTTTGGTGGAGATGATATTTAATAAAATAAGTAGAAATCCACTAAAAGTTTTGTTTGGTTATCTTGCAATCCCGAGATAATCGTCTCCATGCTCCAAATCCATTTTAAAGCCATTTTTAAGGCATTTCGCGCATACATGAAATGAACACATTTTTCTCCAAAACTATAACAGATGCAAGCTTGTCCTGTTTGGTGGAGATGATATTTAATAAAATAAGTAGAAATCCACTAAAAGTTTTGTTTGGTTATCTTGCAATCCCGAGATAATCGTCTCCATGCTCCAAATCCATTTTAAAGCCATTTCAAAGGCATTTCGCGCATACATGAAATGAACACATTTTTCTCCAAAACTATAACAGATGCAAGCGTGTCCTGTTTGGTGGAGATGATATTTAATAAAATAAGTAGAAATCCACTAAAAGTTTTGTTTGGTTATCTTGCAATCCCGAGATAATCGTCTCCATGCTCCAAATCCATTTTAAAGCCATTTTTAAGGCATTTCGCGCATACATGAAATGAACACATTTTTCTCCAAAACTATAACAGATGCAAGCTTGTCCTGTTTGGTGGAGATGATATTTAATAAAATAAGTAGAAATCCACTAAAAGTTTTGTTTGGTTATATTGCAATCCCAAGATAATCGTCTCCATGCTCCAAATCCATTTTAAAGCCATTTTTAAGGCATTTCGCGCATACATGAAATGAACACATTTTTCTCCAAAACTATAACAGATGCAAGCTTGTCCTGTTTGGTGGAGATGATATTTAATAAAATAAGTAGAAATCCACTAAAAGTTTTGTTTGGTTATCTTGCAATCCCGAGATAATCGTCTCCATGCTCCAAATCCATTTTAAAGCCATTTTTAAGGCATTTCGCGCATACATGAAATGAACACATTTTTCTCCAAAACTATAACAGATGCAAGCTTGTCCTGTTTGGTGGAGATGATATTTAATAAAATAAGTAGAAATCCACTAAAAGTTTTGTTTGGTTATCTTGCAATCCCGAGATAATCGTCTCCATGCTCCAAATCCATTTTAAAGCCATTTTTAAGGCATTTCGCGCATACATGAAATTAACACATTTTTCTCCAAAACTATAACAGATGCAAGCTTGTCCTGTTTGGTGGAGATGATATTTAATAAAATAAGTAGAAATCCACTAAAAGTTTTGTTTGGTTATCTTGCAATCCCGAGATAATCGTCTCCATGCTCCAAATCCATTTTAAAGCCATTTTTAAGGCATTTCGCGCATACATGAAATGAACACATTTTTCTCCAAAACTATAACAGATGCAAGCTTGTCCTGTTTGGTGGAGATGATATTTAATAAAATAAGTAGAAATCCACTAAAAGTTTTGTTTGGTTATCTTGCAATCCCGAGATAATCGTCTCCATGCTCCAAATCCATTTTAAAGCCATTTTTAAGGCATTTCGCGCATACATGAAATGAACACATTTTTCTCCAAAACTATAACAGATGCAAGCTTGTCCTGTTTGGTGGAGATAATATTTAATAAAATAAGTAGAAATCTACTAAAAGTTTCGTTTGTTTATATTGCCATCCTGAGATAATCGTCTCCATGCTCCGAATCCATTTTAAAGCCATTTCAAAGGCATTTTGCGCATACATGAAATGAACACATTTTTCTCCAAAACTATAACACATGCAAGCTTGTCCTGTTTGGTGGAGATGATATTTAATAAAATAAGTAGAAATCCACTAAAAGTTTTGTTTGGTTATCTTGCAATCCCGAGATAATCGTCTCCATGCTCCAAATCCATTTTAAAGCCATTTTTAAGGCATTTCGCGCATACATGAAATGAACACATTTTTCTCCAAAACTATAACAGATGCAAGCTTGTCCTGTTTGGTGGAGATGATATTTAATAAAATAAGTAGAAATCCACTAAAAGTTTTGTTTGGTTATCTTGCAATCCCGAGATAATCGTCTCCATGCTCCAAATCCATTTTAAAGCCATTTTTAAGGCATTTCGCGCATACATGAAATGAACACATTTTTCTCCAAAACTATAACAGATGCAAGCTTGTCCTGTTTGGTGGAGATGATATTTAATAAAATAAGTAGAAATCCACTAAAAGTTTTGTTTGGTTATCTTGCAATCCCGAGATAATCGTCTCCATGCTCCAAATCCATTTTAAAGCCATTTTTAAGGCATTTCGCGCATACATGAAATGAACACATTTTTCTCCAAAACTATAACAGATGCAAGCTTGTCCTGTTTGATGGAGATGATATTTAATAAAATAAGTAGAAATCCACTAAAAGTTTTGTTTGGTTATCTTGCAATCCCGAGATAATCGTCTCCATGCTCCAAATCCATTTTAAAGCCATTTTTAAGGCATTTCGCGCATACATGAAATGAACACATTTTTCTCCAAAACTATAACAGATGCAAGCTTGTCCTGTTTGGTGGAGAGGATATTTAATAAAATAAGTAGAAATCCACTAAAAGTTTTGTTTGGTTATCTTGCAATCCCGAGATAATCGTCTCCATGCTCCAAATCCATTTTAAAGCCATTTTTAAGGCATTTCGCGCATACATGAAATGAATACATTTTTCTCCAAAACTATAACAGATGCAAGCTTGTCCTGTTTGGTGGAGATGATATTTAATAAAATAAGTAGAAATCCACTAAAAGTTTTGTTTGGTTATCTTGCAATCCCGAGATAATCGTCTCCATGCTCCAAATCCATTTTAAAGCCATTTTTAAGGCATTTCGCGCATACATGAAATGAACACATTTTTCTCCAAAACTATAACAGATGCAAGCTTGTCCTGTTTGGTGGAGATGATATTTAATAAAATAAGTAGAAATCCACTAAAAGTTTTGTTTGGTTATATTGCAATCCCGAGATAATCGTCTCCATGCTCCAAATCCATTTTAAAGCCATTTTTAAGGCATTTCGCGCATACATGAAATGAACACATTTTTCTCCAAAACTATAACAGATGCAAGCTTATCCTGTTTGGTGGAGATGATATTTAATAAAATAAGTAGAAATCCACTAAAAGTTTTGTTTGGTTATCTTGCAATCCCGAGATAATCGTCTCCATGCTCCAAATCCATTTTAAAGACATTTTTAAGGCATTTCGCGCATACATGAAATGAACACATTT
Organism: Anomaloglossus baeobatrachus; assembly: GCF_048569485.1. NCBI lineage: Eukaryota > Metazoa > Chordata > Amphibia > Anura > Aromobatidae > Anomaloglossus > Anomaloglossus baeobatrachus. The sequence continues at coordinate 386,294 of NW_027441955.1, forward strand.
TTCTCCAAAACTATAACAGATGCAAGCTTGTCCTGTTTGGTGGAGATGATATTTAATAAAATAAGTAGAAATCCACTAAAAGTTTTGTTTGGTTATCTTGCAATCCCGAGATAAACGTCTCCATGCTCCAAATCCATTTTAAAGCCATTTTTAAGGCATTTCGCGCATACATGAAATGAACACATTTTTCTCCAAAACTATAACAGATGCAAGCTTGTCCTGTTTGGTGGAGATGATATTTAATAAAATAAGTAGAAATCCACTAAAAGTTTTGTTTGGTTATCTTGCAATCCCGAGATAATCGTCTCCATGCTCCAAATCCATTTTAAAGCCATTTTTAAGGCATTTCGCGCATACATGAAATGAACACATTTTTCTCCAAAACTATAACAGATGCAAGCTTGTCCTGTTTGGTGGAGATGATATTTAATAAAATAAGTAGAAATCCACTAAAAGTTTTGTTTGGTTATCTTGCAATCCCGAGATAATCGTCTCCATGCTCCAAATCCATTTTAAAGCCATTTCAAAGGCATTTCGCGCATACATGAAATGAACACATTTTTCTCCAAAACTATAACAGATGCAAGCTTGTCCTGTTTGGTGGAGATGATATTTAATAAAATAAGTAGAAATCCACTAAAAGTTTTGTTTGGTTATCTTGCAATCCCGAGATAATCGTCTCCATGCTCCAAATCCATTTTAAAGCCATTTTTAAGGCATTTCGCGCATACATGAAATGAACACATTTTTCTCCAAAACTATAACAGATGCAAGCTTGTCCTGTTTGGTGGAGATGATATTTAATAAAATAAGTAGAAATCCACTAAAAGTTTTGTTTGGTTATATTGCAATCCCAAGATAATCGTCTCCATGCTCCAAATCCATTTTAAAGCCATTTTTAAGGCATTTCGCGCATACATGAAATGAACACATTTTTCTCCAAAACTATAACAGATGCAAGCTTGTCCTGTTTGGTGGAGATGATATTTAATAAAATAAGTAGAAATCCACTAAAAGTTTTGTTTGGTTATCTTGCAATCCCGAGATAATCGTCTCCATGCTCCAAATCCATTTTAAAGCCATTTTTAAGGCATTTCGCGCATACATGAAATGAACACATTTTTCTCCAAAACTATAACAGATGCAAGCTTGTCCTGTTTGGTGGAGATGATATTTAATAAAATAAGTAGAAATCCACTAAAAGTTTTGTTTGGTTATCTTGCAATCCCGAGATAATCGTCTCCATGCTCCAAATCCATTTTAAAGCCATTTTTAAGGCATTTCGCGCATACATGAAATGAACACATTTTTCTCCAAAACTATAACAGATGCAAGCTTGTCCTGTTTGGTGGAGATGATATTTAATAAAATAAGTAGAAATCCACTAAAAGTTTTGTTTGGTTATCTTGCAATCCCGAGATAATCGTCTCCATGCTCCAAATCCATTTTAAAGCCATTTTTAAGGCATTTCGCGCATACATGAAATGAACACATTTTTCTCCAAAACTATAACAGATGCAAGCTTGTCCTGTTTGGTGGAGATGATATTTAATAAAATAAGTAGAAATCCACTAAAAGTTTTGTTTGGTTATCTTGCAATCCCGAGATAATCGTCTCCATGCTCCAAATCCATTTTAAAGCCATTTTTAAGGCATTTCGCGCATACATGAAATGAACACATTTTTCTCCAAAACTATAACAGATGCAAGCTTGTCCTGTTTGGTGGAGATAATATTTAATAAAATAAGTAGAAATCTACTAAAAGTTTCGTTTGTTTATATTGCCATCCTGAGATAATCGTCTCCATGCTCCGAATCCATTTTAAAGCCATTTCAAAGGCATTTTGCGCATACATGAAATGAACACATTTTTCTCCAAAACTATAACACATGCAAGCTTGTCCTGTTTGGTGGAGATGATATTTAATAAAATAAGTAGAAATCCACTAAAAGTTTTGTTTGGTTATCTTGCAATCCCGAGATAATCGTCTCCATGCTCCAAATCCATTTTAAAGCCATTTTTAAGGCATTTCGCGCATACATGAAATGAACACATTTTTCTCCAAAACTATAACAGATGCAAGCTTGTCCTGTTTGGTGGAGATGATATTTAATAAAATAAGTAGAAATCCACTAAAAGTTTTGTTTGGTTATTTTGCAATCCCGAGATAATCGTCTCCATGCTCCAAATCCATTTTAAAGCCATTTTTAAGGCATTTCGCGCATACATGAAATGAACACATTTTTCTCCAAAACTATAACAGATGCAAGCTTGTCCTGTTTGGTGGAGATGATATTTAATAAAATAAGTAGAAATCCACTAAAAGTTTTGTTTGGTTATCTTGCAATCCCGAGATAATCGTCTCCATGCTCCAAATCCATTTTAAAGCCATTTTTAAGGCATTTCGCGCATACATGAAATGAACACATTTTTCTCCAAAACTATAACAGATGCAAGCTTGTCCTGTTTGGTGGAGATGATATTTAATAAAATAAGTAGAAATCCACTAAAAGTTTTGTTTGGTTATCTTGCAATCCCGAGATAATCGTCTCCATGCTCCAAATCCATTTTAAAGCCATTTCAAAGGCATTTTGCGCATACATGAAATGAACACATTTTTCTCCAAAACTATAACACATGCAAGCTTGTCCTGTTTGGTGGAGATGATATTTAATAAAATAAGTAGAAATCCACTAAAAGTTTTGTTTGGTTATCTTGCAATCCCGAGATAATCGTCTCCATGCTCCAAATCCATTTTAAAGCCATTTTTAAGGCATTTCGCGCATACATGAAATGAACACATTTTTCTCCAAAACTATAACAGATGCAAGCTTGTCCTGTTTGGTGGAGATAATATTTAATAAAATAAGTAGAAATCTACTAAAAGTTTCGTTTGTTTATATTGCCATCCTGAGATAATCGTCTCCATGCTCCAAATCCATTTTAAAGCCATTTCAAAGGCATTTTGCGCATACATGAAATGAACACATTTTTCTCCAAAACTATAACACATGCAAGCTTGTCCTGTTTGGTGGAGATGATATTTAATAAAATAAGTAGAAATCCACTAAAAGTTTTGTTTGGTTATCTTGCAATCCCGAGATAATCGTCTCCATGCTCCAAATCCATTTTAAAGCCATTTTTAAGGCATTTCGCGCATACATGAAATGAACACATTTTTCTCCAAAACTATAACAGATGCAAGCTTGTCCTGTTTGGTGGAGATGATATTTAATAAAATAAGTAGAAATCCACTAAAAGTTTTGTTTGGTTATCTTGCAATCCCGAGATAATCGTCTCCATGCTCCAAATCCATTTTAAAGCCATTTTTAAGGCATTTCGCGCATACATGAAATGAACACATTTTTCTCCAAAACTATAACAGATGCAAGCTTGTCCTGTTTGGTGGAGATGATATTTAATAAAATAAGTAGAAATCCACTAAAAGTTTTGTTTGGTTATCTTGCAATCCCGAGATAATCGTCTCCATGCTCCAAATCCATTTTAAAGTCATTTTTAAGGCATTTCGCGCATACATGAAATGAACACATTTTTCTCCAAAACTATAACAGATGCAAGCTTGTCCTGTTTGGTGGAGATGATATTTAATAAAATAAGTAGAAATCCACTAAAAGTTTTGTTTGGTTATCTTGCAATTCCGAGATAATCGTCTCCATGCTCCAAATCCATTTTAAAGCCATTTCAAAGGCATTTTGCGCATACATGAAATGAACACATTTTTCTCCAAAACTATAACACATGCAAGCTTGTCCTGTTTGGTGGAGATGATATTTAATAAAATAAGTAGAAATCCACTAAAAGTTTTGTTTGGTTATCTTGCAATCCCGAGATAATCGTCTCCATGCTCCAAATCCATTTTAAAGCCATTTTTAAGGCATTTTGCGCATACATGAAATGAACACATTTTTCTCCAAAACTATAACAGATGCAAGCTTGTCCTGTTTGGTGGAGATGATATTTAATAAAATAAGTAGAAATCCACTAAAAGTTTTGTTTGGTTATCTTGCAATCCCGAGATAATCGTCTCCATGCTCCAAATCCATTTTAAAGCCATTTTTAAGGCATTTCGCGCATACATGAAATGAACACATTTTTCTCCAAAACTATAACAGATGCAAGCTTGTCCTGTTTGGTGGAGATGATATTTAATAAAATAAGTAGAAATCCACTAAAAGTTTTGTTTGGTTATCTTGCAATCCCGAGATAATCGTCTCCATGCTCCAAATCCATTTTAAAGCCATTTTTAAGGCATTTCGCGCATACATGAAATGAACACATTTTTCTCCAAAACTATAACAGATGCAAGCTTGTCCTGTTTGGTGGAGATGATATTTAATAAAATAAGTAGAAATCCACTAAAAGTTTTGTTTGGTTATATTGCAATCCCGAGACAATCGTCTCCATGCTCCAAATCCATTTTAAAGCCATTTTTAAGGCATTTCGCGCATACATGAAATGAACACATTTTTCTCCAAAACTATAACAGATGCAAGCTTGTCCTGTTTGGTGGAGATGATATTTAATAAAATAAGTAGAAATCCACTAAAAGTTTTGTTTGGTTATCTTGCAATCCCGAGATAATAGTCTCCATGCTCCAAATCCATTTTAAAGCCATTTTTAAGGCATTTCGCGCATACATGAAATGAACACATTTTTCTCCAAAACTATAACAGATGCAAGCTTGTCCTGTTTGGTGGAGATGATATTTAATAAAATAAGTAGAAATCCACTAAAAGTTTTGTTTGGTTATCTTGCAATCCCGAGATAATAGTCTCCATGCTCCAAATCCATTTTAAAGCCATTTTTAAGGCATTTCGCGCATACATGAAATGAACACATTTTTCTCCAAAACTATAACAGATGCAAGCTTGTCCTGTTTGGTGGAGATAATATTTAATAAAATAAGTAGAAATCTACTAAAAGTTTCGTTTGTTTATATTGCCATCCTGAGATAATCGTCTCCATGCTCCAAATCCATTTTAAAGCCATTTCAAAGGCATTTTGCGCATACATGAAATGAACACATTTTTCTCCAAAACTATAACACATGCAAGCTTGTCCTGTTTGGTGGAGATGATATTTAATAAAATAAGTAGAAATCCACTAAAAGTTTTGTTTGGTTATCTTGCAATCCCGAGATAATCGTCTCCATGCTCCAAATCCATTTTAAAGCCATTTTTAAGGCATTTCGCGCATACATGAAATGAACACATTTTTCTCCAAAACTATAACAGATGCAAGCTTGTCCTGTTTGGTGGAGATGATATTTAATAAAATAAGTAGAAATCCACTAAAAGTTTTGTTTGGTTATCTTGCAATCCCGAGATAATCGTCTCCATGCTCCAAATCCATTTTAAAGCCATTTTTAAGGCATTTCGCGCATACATGAAATGAACACATTTTTCTCCAAAACTATAACAGATGCAAGCTTGTCCTGTTTGGTGGAGATAATATTTAATAAAATAAGTAGAAATCTACTAAAAGTTTCGTTTGTTTATATTGCCATCCTGAGATAATCGTCTCCATGCTCCAAATCCATTTTAAAGCCATTTCAAAGGCATTTTGCGCATACATGAAATGAACACATTTTTCTCCAAAACTATAACACATGCAAGCTTGTCCTGTTTGGTGGAGATGATATTTAATAAAATAAGTAGAAATCCACTAAAAGTTTTGTTTGGTTATCTTGCAATCCCGAGATAATCGTCTCCATGCTCCAAATCCATTTTAAAGCCATTTTTAAGGCATTTCGCGCATAGATGAAATGAACACATTTTTCTCCAAAACTATAACAGATGCAAGCTTGTCCTGTTTGGTGGAGATGATATTTAATAAAATAAGTAGAAATCCACTAAAAGTTTTGTTTGATTATCTTGCAATCCCGAGATAATCGTCTCCATGCTCCAAATCCATTTTAAAGCCATTTTTAAGGCATTTCGCGCATACATGAAATGAACACAGTTTTCTCCAAAACTATAACAGATGCAAGCTTGTCCTGTTTGGTGGAGATAATATTTAATAAAATAAGTAGAAATCTACTAAAAGTTTCGTTTGTTTATATTGCCATCCTGAGATAATCGTCTCCATGCTCCAAATCCATTTTAAAGCCATTTCAAAGGCATTTTGCGCATACATGAAATGAACACATTTTTCTCCAAAACTATAACACATGCAAGCTTGTCCTGTTTGGTGGAGATGATATTTAATAAAATAAGTAGAAATCCACTAAAAGTTTTGTTTGGTTATCTTGCAATCCCGAGATAATCGTCTCCATGCTCCAAATCCATTTTAAAGCCATTTTTAAGGCATTTCGCGCATACATGAAATGAACACATTTTTCTCCAAAACTATAACAGATGCAAGCTTGTCCTGTTTGGTGGAGATAATATTTAATAAAATAAGTAGAAATCTACTAAAAGTTTCGTTTGTTTATATTGCCATCCTGAGATAATCGTCTCCATGCTCCAAATCCATTTTAAAGCCATTTTTAAGGCATTTTGCGCATACATGAAATGAACACATTTTTCTCCAAAACTATAACACATGCAAGCTTGTCCTGTTTGGTGGAGATGATATTTAATAAAATAAGTAGAAATCCACTAAAAGTTTTGTTTGGTTATCTTGCAATCCCGAGATAATCGTCTCCATGCTCCAAATCCATTTTAAAGCCATTTTTAAGGCATTTTGCGCATACATGAAATGAACACATTTTTCTCCAAAACTATAACAGATGCAAGCTTGTCCTGTTTGGTGGAGATGATATTTAATAAAATAAGTAGAAATCCACTAAAAGTTTTGTTTGGTTATCTTGCAATCCCGAGATAATCGTCTCCATGCTCCAAATCCATTTTAAAGCCATTTTTAAGGCATTTCGCGCATACATGAAATGAACACATTTTTCTCCAAAACTATAACAGATGCAAGCTTGTCCTGTTTGGTGGAGATGATATTTAATAAAATAAGTAGAAATCCACTAAAAGTTTTGTTTGGTTATCTTGCAATCCCGAGATAATCGTCTCCATGCTCCAAATCCATTTTAAAGCCATTTTTAAGGCATTTCGCGCATACATGAAATGAACACATTTTTCTCCAAAACTATAACAGATGCAAGCTTGTCCTGTTTGGTGGAGATGATATTTAATAAAATAAGTAGAAATCCACTAAAAGTTTTGTTTGGTTATATTGCAATCCCGAGACAATCGTCTCCATGCTCCAAATCCATTTTAAAGCCATTTTTAAGGCATTTCGCGCATACATGAAATGAACACATTTTTCTCCAAAACTATAACAGATGCAAGCTTGTCCTGTTTGGTGGAGATGATATTTAATAAAATAAGTAGAAATCCACTAAAAGTTTTGTTTGGTTATCTTGCAATCCCGAGATAATAGTCTCCATGCTCCAAATCCATTTTAAAGCCATTTTTAAGGCATTTCGCGCATACATGAAATGAACACATTTTTCTCCAAAACTATAACAGATGCAAGCTTGTCCTGTTTGGTGGAGATGATATTTAATAAAATAAGTAGAAATCCACTAAAAGTTTTGTTTGGTTATCTTGCAATCCCGAGATAATAGTCTCCATGCTCCAAATCCATTTTAAAGCCATTTTTAAGGCATTTCGCGCATACATGAAATGAACACATTTTTCTCCAAAACTATAACAGATGCAAGCTTGTCCTGTTTGGTGGAGATAATATTTAATAAAATAAGTAGAAATCCACTAAAAGTTTCGTTTGTTTATATTGCCATCCCGAGATAATCGTCTCCATGCTCCAAATCCATTTTAAAGCCATTTCAAAGGCATTTTGCGCATACATGAAATGAACACATTTTTCTCCAAAACTATAACACATGCAAGCTTGTCCTGTTTGGTGGAGATGATATTTAATAAAATAAGTAGAAATCCACTAAAAGTTTTGTTTGGTTATCTTGCAATCCCGAGATAATCGTCTCCATGCTCCAAATCCATTTTAAAGCCATTTTTAAGGCATTTCGCGCATACATGAAATGAACACATTTTTCTCCAAAACTATAACAGATGCAAGCTTGTCCTGTTTGGTGGAGATGATATTTAATAAAATAAGTAGAAATCCACTAAAAGTTTTGTTTGGTTATCTTGCAATCCCGAGATAATCGTCTCCATGCTCCAAATCCATTTTAAAGCCATTTTTAAGGCATTTCGCGCATACATGAAATGAACACATTTTTCTCCAAAACTATAACAGATGCAAGCTTGTCCTGTTTGGTGGAGATAATATTTAATAAAATAAGTAGAAATCTACTAAAAGTTTCGTTTGTTTATATTGCCATCCTGAGATAATCGTCTCCATGCTCCAAATCCATTTTAAAGCCATTTCAAAGGCATTTTGCGCATACATGAAATGAACACATTTTTCTCCAAAACTATAACACATGCAAGCTTGTCCTGTTTGGTGGAGATGATATTTAATAAAATAAGTAGAAATCCACTAAAAGTTTTGTTTGGTTATCTTGCAATCCCGAGATAATCGTCTCCATGCTCCAAATCCATTTTAAAGCCATTTTTAAGGCATTTCGCGCATAGATGAAATGAACACATTTTTCTCCAAAACTATAACAGATGCAAGCTTGTCCTGTTTGGTGGAGATGATATTTAATAAAATAAGTAGAAATCCACTAAAAGTTTTGTTTGATTATCTTGCAATCCCGAGATAATCGTCTCCATGCTCCAAATCCATTTTAAAGCCATTTTTAAGGCATTTCGCGCATACATGAAATGAACACAGTTTTCTCCAAAACTATAACAGATGCAAGCTTGTCCTGTTTGGTGGAGATAATATTTAATAAAATAAGTAGAAATCTACTAAAAGTTTCGTTTGTTTATATTGCCATCCTGAGATAATCGTCTCCATGCTCCAAATCCATTTTAAAGCCATTTCAAAGGCATTTTGCGCATACATGAAATGAACACATTTTTCTCCAAAACTATAACACATGCAAGCTTGTCCTGTTTGGTGGAGATGATATTTAATAAAATAAGTAGAAATCCACTAAAAGTTTTGTTTGGTTATCTTGCAATCCCGAGATAATCGTCTCCATGCTCCAAATCCATTTTAAAGCCATTTTTAAGGCATTTCGCGCATACATGAAATGAACACATTTTTCTCCAAAACTATAACAGATGCAAGCTTGTCCTGTTTGGTGGAGATGATATTTAATAAAATAAGTAGAAATCCACTAAAAGTTTTGTTTGGTTATCTTGCAATCCCGAGATAATCGTCTCCATGCTCCAAATCCATTTTAAAGCCATTTTTAAGGCATTTCGCGCATACATGAAATGAACACATTTTTCTCCAAAACTATAACAGATGCAAGCTTGTCCTGTTTGGTGGAGATGATATTTAATAAAATAAGTAGAAATCCACTAAAAGTTTTGTTTGGTTATCTTGCAATCCCGAGGTAATCGTCTCCATTAGAGTTGAGCGCGGTTCGTGGTTCGTGGTTCTCCAGTTCGCGGCTCGAGTGATTTTGGGGCATGTTCTAGATCGAACTAGAACTCGAGCTTTTTGCAAAAGCTCGGTAGTTCTAGAAACGTTCGAGAACGGTTCTAGCAGCCAAAAAACAGCTAAATCATAGCTTGGTTTCTGCTGTAATAGTGTAAGTCACTCTGTGAATCAAACTATTATCACATTTCAGTGTATAGTGTGCGTGAACAGCGCCTTCAGATCACTGCTGTTTCTATAATGGCGATCGCCATTTTTTTTTTTTTTTTTTCTTGTCTTCCTTCCCTAAGCGCGCGCGTCTTGTGGGGCGGGCCAGCATGTCAGCCAATCCCAGACACACACACAGCTAAGTGGACTTTGAGCCAGAGAAGCAACGGCATGTGTGATAGGATCTGCATGTCACATGTCCCTGCATTATAAAACCGGACATTTTCTTCACGGACGCCATTATCTGCCTTCTGCGTCTTTGGTGTCAGACATCACTGTCGCAGCTCCGTCTTCCTGAGTCCTATAGCCGATACAGCTGTATGCGCTGCATACACAGCGTTAGACAGCTTAGGGAGAGCACTTTATAGCAGTCCTTTTAAGGGCTCCAACCGGCAGGGTCAGAGAGCCATAGGTGACAGGTCCTGCAAACAGCAACAGCGTCTGTGTAGCCCAGGTCAGGGATTTCCTACCTGCATTTCACCATTAGGAGGGAATAGAAAGGCAGGCTTCCATTCCTCTACCCAGAGCACCACAATCCTGCCACTGTACCCTCTTGTCCTCTGCACACTCCAACTGATAACTAAGCCATTATACTAGCAAACACTCAGTGTACCTAGTGGCATCCTATACGTGGCTATTGGACTTTGCTATAGTCCCACTAGTGCAAAGACATTTGCAGAGCGCGTCTGCCTGCATTGCACACTACAACTCATTCTAACCAAGCCATTATACTAGCAAACACTCAGTGTACCTAGTGGCATCCTATACGTGGCTATTGGACTTTGCTATAGTCCCACTAGTGCAAAGACATTTGCAGAGCGCGTCTGCCTGCATTGCACACTACAACTCATTCTAACCAAGCCATTATACTAGCAAACACTCAGTGTACCTAGTGGCATCCTATACGTGGCTATTGGACTTTGCTATAGTCTCACTAGTGCAAAGACATTTGCAGAGCGCGTCTGCCTGCATTGCACACTCCAACTCATTAAAACCAAGCCATTATACTAGCAAACACTCAGTGTACCTAGTGGCATCCTATACGTGGCTATTGGACTTTGCTATAGTCCCACTAGTGCAAAGACATTTGCATAGCGCGTCTGCCGGCATTGCACACTCAAACTCATTTTAACTAAGCCATTATACTAGCAAACACTCAGTGTACCTAGTGGCATCCTATACGTGGCTATTGGACTTTGCTATAGTCCCACTAGTGCAAAGACATTAGCAGAGCACATCTGCCTGCATTGCACACTACAACTCATTCTAACCAAGCCATTATACTAGCAAACACTCAGTGTACCTAGTGGCATCCTATACGTGGCTATTGGACTTTGCTATAGTCCCACTAGTGCAAAGACATTTGCATAGCGCGTCTGCCTGCATTGCACACTCAAACTCATTTTAACTAAGCCATTATACTAGCAAACACTCAGTGTACCTAGTGGCATCCTATACGTGGCTATTGGACTTTGCTATAGTCCCACTAGTGCAAAGACATTAGCAGAGCACATCTGCCTGCATTGCACACTACAACTCATTCTAACCAAGCCATTATACTAGCAAACACTCAGTGTACCTAGTGGCATCCTATACGTGGCTATTGGACTTTGCTATAGTCCCACTAGTGCAAAGACATTTGCAGAGCGCGTCTGCCTGCATTGCACACTCCAACTCATTAAAACCAAGCCATTATACTAGCAAACACTCAGTGTACCTAGTGGCATCCTATACGTGGCTATTGGACTTTGCTATAGTCCCACTAGTGCAAAGACATTTGCATAGCGCGTCTGCCTGCATTGCACACTCAAACTCATTTTAACTAAGCCATTATACTAGCAAACACTCAGTGTACCTAGTGGCATCCTATACGTGGCTATTGGACTTTGCTATAGTCCCACTAGTGCAAAGATATTAGCAGAGCACATCTGCCTGCATTGCACACTCCAACTTTTTTAAACTAAGCAATTTTACTAGCAAACACTCAGTGTACCTAGTGGCATCCTAAACGTGGCTATTGGACTTTGCTATAGTCCCACTAGTGCAAAGACATTTGCAGAGCACGTCTGCCTGCATTGCACACTACAACTCATTGTTACTAAGCCATTATACTAGCAAACACTCAGTGTACCTAGTTGTATCCTAAACGTGGCTATTGTACTTTTGTCTATTCACAGTATTGGAACGATATTTGCAGCACGTCTGCCTGCATTGCACACTCTAACTTTTTTAAACTCAGCCATTTATAGTAGCAAACACTCAGTGTACCTAGTTGTATCCTAAACGTGGCTATTGTACTTTTGTCAATTCACAGTATTGGAACGTTATTTGCAGCACGTCTGCCTGCATTGCACACTCAAACTTTTTTAAACTCAGCCATTTATAGTAGCAAACACTCAGTGTACCTAGTTGTATCCTAAACGTGGCTATTGTACTTTTGTCTATTCACAGTATTGGAACGATATTTGCAGCACGTCTGCCTGCATTGCACACTCTAACTTTTTTAAACTCAGCCATTATACTAGCAAACACTCAGTGTACCTAGTGGCATCCTATACGTGGCTATTGGACTTTGCTATAGTCCCACTAGTGCAAAGACATTAGCAGAGCACATCTGCCTGCATTGCACACTACAACTCATTCTAACCAAGCCATTATACTAGCAAACACTCAGTGTACCTAGTGGCATCCTATACGTGGCTATTGGACTTTGCTATAGTCCCACTAGTGCAAAGACATTTGCAGAGCGCGTCTGCCTGCATTGCACACTCCAACTCATTAAAACCAAGCCATTATACTAGCAAACACTCAGTGTACCTAGTGGCATCCTATACGTGGCTATTGGACTTTGCTATAGTCCCACTAGTGCAAAGACATTTGCATAGCGCGTCTGCCTGCATTGCACACTCAAACTCATTTTAACTAAGCCATTATACTAGCAAACACTCAGTGTACCTAGTGGCATCCTATACGTGGCTATTGGACTTTGCTATAGTCCCACTAGTGCAAAGATATTAGCAGAGCACATCTGCCTGCATTGCACACTCCAACTTTTTTAAACTAAGCAATTTTACTAGCAAACACTCAGTGTACCTAGTGGCATCCTAAACGTGGCTATTGGACTTTGCTATAGTCCCACTAGTGCAAAGACATTTGCAGAGCACGTCTGCCTGCATTGCACACTACAACTCATTGTTACTAAGCCATTATACTAGCAAACACTCAGTGTACCTAGTTGTATCCTAAACGTGGCTATTGTACTTTTGTCTATTCACAGTATTGGAACGATATTTGCAGCACGTCTGCCTGCATTGCACACTCTAACTTTTTTAAACTCAGCCATTTATAGTAGCAAACACTCAGTGTACCTAGTTGTATCCTAAACGTGGCTATTGTACTTTTGTCTATTCACAGTATTGGAACGATATTTGCAGCACGTCTGCCTGCATTGCACACTCTAACTTTTTTAAACTCAGCCATTATACTAGCAAACACTCAGTGTACCTAGTTGTATCCTAAACGTGGCTATTGTACTTTTGTCAATTCACAGTATTGGAACGTTATTTGCAGCACGTCTGCCTGCATTGCACACTCAAACTTTTTTAAACTCAGCCATTTATAGTAGCAAACACTCAGTGTACCTAGTTGTATCCTAAACGTGGCTATTGTACTTTTGTCAATTCACAGTATTGGAACGTTATTTGCAGCACGTCTGCCTGCATTGCACACTCAAACTTTTTTAAACTCAGCCATTTATAGTAGCAAACACTCAGTGTACCTAGTTGTATCCTAAACGTGGCTATTGTACTTTTGTCTATTCACAGTATTGGAACGTTATTTGCAGCACGTCTGCCTGCATTGCACACTCTAACTTTTTTAAACTCAGCCATTATACTAGCAAACACTCAGTGTACCTAGTTGTATCCTAAACGTGGCTATTTTACTTTTGTCTATTCACAGTATTGGAACGATATTTGCAGCACGTCTGCCTGCATTGCACACTCTAACTTTTTTAAACTCAGCCATTATACTAGCAAACACTCACTGTACCTAGTTGTATCCTAAACGTGGCTATTGTACTTTTGTCAATTCACAGTATTGGAACGTTATTTGCAGCACGTCTGCCTGCATTGCACACTCAAACTTTTTTAAACTCAGCCATTATACTAGCAAACACTCACTGTACCTAGTTGTATCCTAAACGTGGCTATTGTACTTTTGTCAATTCACAGTATTGGAACGTTATTTGCAGCACGTCTGCCTGCATTGCACACTCAAACTTTTTTAAACTCAGCCATTATACTAGCAAACACTCACTGTACCTAGTTGTATCCTAAACGTGGCTATTGTACTTTTGTCAATTCACAGTATTGGAACGTTATTTGCAGCACGTCTGCCTGCATTGCACACTCAAACTTTTTTAAACTCAGCCATTTATAGTAGCAAACACTCAGTGTACCTAGTTGTATCCTAAACGTGGCTATTGTACTTTTGTCTATTCACAGTATTGGAACGTTATTTGCAGCACGTCTGCCTGCATTGCACACTCTAACTTTTTTAAACTCAGCCATTATACTAGCAAACACTCAGTGTACCTAGTTGTATCCTAAACGTGGCTATTTTACTTTTGTCTATTCACAGTATTGGAACGATATTTGCAGCACGTCTGCCTGCATTGCACACTCTAACTTTTTTAAACTCAGCCATTATACTAGCAAACACTCACTGTACCTAGTTGTATCCTAAACGTGGCTATTGTACTTTTGTCAATTCACAGTATTGGAACGTTATTTGCAGCACGTCTGCCTGCATTGCACACTCAAACTTTTTTAAACTCAGCCATTTATAGTAGCAAACACTCAGTGTACCTAGTTGTATCCTAAACGTGGCTATTGTACTTTTGTCAATTCACAGTATTGGAACGTTATTTGCAGCACGTCTGCCTGCATTGCACACTCAAACTTTTTTAAACTCAGCCATTTATAGTAGCAAACACTCAGTGTACCTAGTTGTATCCTAAACGTGGCTATTGTACTTTTGTCTATTCACAGTATTGGAACGTTATTTGCAGCACGTCTGCCTGCATTGCACACTCAAACTTTTTTAAACTCAGCCATTATACTAGCAAACACTCACTGTACCTAGTTGTATCCTAAACGTGGCTATTGTACTTTTGTCAATTCACAGTATTGGAACGATATTTGCAGGACATCTGCCTGCATTGCACACTCAAACTTTTTTAAACTCAGCCATTATACTAGCAAACACTCACTGTACCTAGTTGTATCCTAAACGTGGCTATTGTACTTTTGTCTATTCACACTACTGCAAATCTATGTGCAGCACCTCTGCATGACAACCTCGTGCTCTGTTTTTAATAAGCTATAATGATAGCACAAAATACTGCCATTTTGTGGCATCATAGAACTGGCTGTTGTATTCCATTAGTGCCCCACTGGTGACAAGCTATTTCTAGCACCTCTACATCACACCCTCATGCACATTTAGCTACGCTAATGTTATAGCAAACTCATGGAATTCATTGCTGCATTTCATAATTCGGAGGGATAGAAAGTCAGGCTTCCTTTAGCTTTTCCTTCTGTTCATAGACAGCATCTCCAAGACAAATTTCCCCTCCACGTCTAAGTGTGGAGAGGCAGCTAGTGCGCATGCGTGTGCCGATGTACCCCAGCTGCAGCATAATTACAGTGTTTCGCCTAGTGAGTATGCTCAGCCTGACTGTGCCATTCCTGATGCTAAGTCTTCATTTCGGGATACAGCGCATGCTCCCACACTAAGTGTGAAAAGCCTCTTTGCACAGGTGCTTGCATTCTGTGCCGGGTCTAAGTCCTGTTTTGTGCCTAGACACCATGCTAAAGCTGATAGTCTTTTTTCAGAGACTGTATTTCATGCTACTGAGCATGCTCAGGCACTTCCTGCATCAGAGACTAGGTCCGGTAATGAACTCTTTGGCCCTGGCCCTGATGTGGGGGTCCCATATAGACCACAGGGCATCAGGTGTCCTCCCAAATGGCTTGCAGAGGCCCACACCTATGACTTGTCACCGCATTATTGATGGTCAGACGATGACTGGTGAGGTGTTTGGGTCATGGCAGCCATGAGGTCATCATTGAAGTTGCGTTTCCAAATAGGACGCTAGTTATGCCACTCATGACGTGTCACTCTGCTTTTGTCTCCAGGAGGTGCATTGTGGTTCACCCTGGTTTGGGGCGGACCCAGGTTATAAAAGGGGCTGGAGCCAACAAGGAGGTGCGCAGTCTTCTATTATGCTCCGAAAGAGCACACCTCCATGTGTTGAACCCATTGCGGCTTTAGGCCAGAGGTAGGCAGGGATAGGGTGGTGGATGCAGGCCACCACCACAGTTGGTAACGCAGAACGGTTAAGACCAGCTCCTGTCCTAACAGTCCTGCTTGTGCAGCCCAGTGGCATTAACAGGCCTGCTGCTGCTGATGCGCCTGCTGTCCACAGGTGTGGCCCCTACGCACACGGTCAGCGTACTCAATGGCCCCTGTGTTGTTAACAGGGAGTTCCTGGGCTGGGTGGGCATGTGGACCCTGTGACGCTAACAGGGCTCACAGTCTCCAGATCCGAATGGCGTCTAACTCGGTTCAGGCTACTATTAGTTTCATAGCCACACAGCTCTGTATCCTCCACCAAACCTTCAAGTTGCCAACCTCTCCTTTTCCAACTGGGAGCACGGTGGACACTGACTGCTGAAGGTGATATATACCTTTCTCTTTCTTTTCTTATTAATTTTTGTTATATAGCGGTCACAGATTATATAACACTTTATCCAAATCTGCCAGTCCCACTGTAACAGATGTTGTTTCTTCAGCAAATGTTACAGTTGTTTAACCACCAAATCCACGGACCAAAATTTTTTTCCCCTTTCCAACACACCTGTTCCCCTTTCCAACAGCATCTGTCCTTTTTCAACTCATTTTGGGATATGACCAAAAGTGCAACTGTGCAGGGACACCGTACTCAACGCCATCTCAGCACAGCAGCCATCCCTCGGTCCCTCCGATGTGGACAAGTAAAAGACCATTTCCTCCTATCCATGACAAAGTGTTGAGATTCACTCTGTGCAGCACTGGTGTTTAGTGGAAAAGTAGATCTAAGATTGCGTACCACATTCTGCAGATACTCCTGTATACGTGCGTCTATTTCTATGGCAGGAATTAGTTCGCCAAATTTTGTCTTGTACCGGGGATCTAACAGTGTGGCAACCCAGTATTCAGGATTACTTCAAATTCATACAATCCGAGGGTCATGTAGGTAGTGCAGCAAGAAGGCGCTCATGTGTCTTGTGCATCCAGGAGGACCAAGTCCTTGGTGTGTTGGTGGCAGAGAGGTGAGAATCGTGCATCCTTCCTCTGCCCTCTACCCACAACCTCGCACAACCGAAATGTGAGCAAGCTCTCACTCATCTGCTGAGTCTTCCATGCCCATCGCCAGTTCGTCCTCCATTTCTTCATGGGCTCCTGCACTTTCATCAACACTTTTTGCTGATACTATGCGCCCTTGTTAATCCCTCTCCCTCACCATGACTGCCGCATAGGTGCCGCTGACCATCTGGACCTCGTAGATCTTGTTATCCCTTCCGCATATGACTCCTCCTGTACTTCCTCCCCTTCCTCTTGTCCCAACACCTGACTCCGAATAATAATTACAGTGTGCTCCATCATGTAGATGACCAGAATTGTCACGCTGAGAATGACATTGCCAGTGCTAAACATCTTCGTCGACATTTCAAAACTGTGTAGCAGGGTGCATAGGTCCTTGATCTGACACCACTCCAGCAGCGTGATCTGCACCACCTCTGGATCAACTTATCCCAGGCTATATGTCTTACCGTATTTCAGCAGGGCTCTGCGGTGCTGCCACACACGCTGCAACATGTGCAGATTCCAATTCCTGCGTGTCGGAACATCGCATTTCCGGCGTTTAACTGCCAGACCCTAAGACTTCCGGAGTGATGAAAGTTGTTGAGCTGCTGTGTGCGCACGATGGAAGTGAGCACATAGCGAGCGTGCCCGCTGCACAAGGCCATGTAGGCCGTGATGGTGTTTTAAAAATTGCTGGAGAATTCGGATCAACACGTGAGCCATAAAAGGCACGTGTGTCACATTGCCCTGAGGATGGC
Organism: Anomaloglossus baeobatrachus; assembly: GCF_048569485.1. Taxonomy (NCBI): domain Eukaryota; kingdom Metazoa; phylum Chordata; class Amphibia; order Anura; family Aromobatidae; genus Anomaloglossus; species Anomaloglossus baeobatrachus. Next base: position 404,173 of record NW_027441955.1, read on the forward strand.
CCGCAGCCAGGTTTGCATCATTGCCGCACACGGCTGTTAAGTCACCAACGGAGTCCGCTCCGTCAATTTGTACTCCGGTCGCCAGGTGACAACGTGTTCCTTTCATGAATAGTGCTGATGATGGGAGAGTAGTCGATGCCAGCGGCGCAGGTGGACGCAGGTTATGCTCACCCACTGGGCTGCATTACCTTGACAGATGCAGAATCTCTGGCTGAATGTAGCTGGTGGGTATCTCACAGATGAAATACCATCATTCAGCTACAACCAATGGGAAGACACCACACCCTTTTTTATGCCCATCCTGTCTGCAGACCACTGCCAGACATAGCTATGAACCTCTGGTTAATTTTACCCCCAGTTCAGTTTTATGATTTTGTGTGCTTGTTACCTGACTACTTTTCCTGCTTGCTGTTTATGTACCTTGTTGGCCGATACGCATTTCACCTCTGCTTGTTTTCTGATTAAGTCCTGGCCGTCCCATTCTGTTCCTGTTCCTCAATTAATGTTTTGACCCTGCCTGACTACTATTCTCTGTAATAGCGGTGTGACTCACATTTCCCATACATTTCAAAGTAAAACTTTGACCGCCTGATGGCATTGAGCTCTGCTGCCAGCATAGTAAGGAGGTGTGTGGTAGTCCTTGTGCGCAGTTGCAAGGAAGGGTGGCCTGACCACACAGGGTTTGCGCAAAGGTAGAGGACCCACACGAGGTTGAAGAGGCAGAAGCAGTGTATTAACTTCTACATACAGAACAAGGATTGAAACAACTCGTGGGGACGGCAAGACTTGTACAGCAGACCCTTCTCCATCTCTCACCATAGTTTGCCAGTGCCCAGTCAGTGACATGTAATGACCCTGTCTATGCTTACTGGTCCAAGTATCTGTGTTGAAATGCACCCTGTCGCACACAGATTTTCTCAAGGAAGTGGTGATGTTGTGTGCGACATGCCGGTGTAGCGCGTGCATGCTTTTCTTGGAGAAGCAGTGGTGATTGGGCATCTGGTACTGGGGCACAGCGACAGACATAAGGTCTGTAAAATCCTGTGTGTCCACTACGCGTAAAGGCAGCATTTCGGTAGCCAACAGCTTACAGAGGGATAGAGTCAACCACTTAGCTTTGTCATGGGTCGCAGTAAGTGGCCTTTTATTTGACCACATCTGAGGGACAGAGATCTGGCTGCTGTCTGTAGACGGTGTTGAGTAGGGTGTCCCTGGAAAAATGCAGGTTTGTGAGAAAAGTGCAGGCGGAGACATGATGTTGGCTTCATCTTGCCTTCAGATCTGTTCATCTTGTATCATTTTTAAAAAACACAGCAAGCAAGGGTTACTCCAAGCGGAGTCTCCCTTTTTTTCCAAAAATTGGGCCCCACACAGACACCTTATCAGTGGCAGCACTTGTGCCCTAGTTGCAAACAGGATGTTTTGATTTGCATCAAGCACATTCCAAATCCACAAGCATTTACTCTCCCCAGGATGACACAGGGGTAGTAAATTCCTTCTGGATCCATGACTTGTTCATTTTGATGAACGTCAGTCTGTCCACATTGTCACTGGACAGACGCGTGCGCTTATCTGTCAGCACACACCCAGCAGCACTGAAGACACGTTCAGAGACAACGCTGGCAGCTGGACACGACAAAATCTTCGAGGCGTAACTGGAGAGCTCTTGACATTTTTCTAGATTTGAAGCACAAAAGGAGCAAGGCTCCATTTGCAAAGTCATTGCATCGATGTTCATTTGGAGATACTCCTGTATCATCCTCTCCATCCGTTGACTATGTGTCAGACTTGTTGTCTCTGGTGGCCTTGCAAAGGAGGGTCTAAAAAAATTATGAAAAGATTCCATAAAATTGCTGTTACCAGCACCAGATACGGTCCTACTGGTACGGGTAGACTGTTGAAGATGACGAGGCCGTCCCATGTTTGTCAAGTTACAACTGGGAGAATCACTCCCTTCACCTGCACGGTTGTTTGGTGGAAAAGCCGAGCTAAGATCGAGTAACAGCTTCTGCTGATACTCCTGCATACGTGCGTGGGTGGAATTATGTCACAAAATTTGGACTTGTCCCGGGGATCTAATAGTGTGGCAAGCCAGTAGTCATCATCACTTCTAATTTTGACAATACGAGGGTCATGTTGGAGGTAGTGCAACAAGAAGGCACTCATGTGTCTTGCGCAGCCATGCGCACCAAGTCCACGCTGTGTTTGTGGCATAGAGGTGCTAACCGTTCTTTCTTCCTCTGTCATCTCCCCCCAACCTCTTTCAACTGAAATTTGACCAAGGTCCCCCTCATCTGCTGAGTCTTCCATGTCCATGGACAGTTCGTCCTCCATATCTTCATGTCCTCCTGCACCTTCCTCAACATCTCACCTGCTACCATGCGCCCTTGTTGATCCCTGTCCCCCATGGTCCCATGCCTGCCGCGTTGGTGATGATGAACGTCTGGACCTTGGTGATGTTGTTGTGTCTTGCGCATATGAATCCTCCTGTAGTTCCTCCCCTTCCTGTTGTCCCACCCCCTGACTACGAATAGTGTTTAGCGTGTGCTCCAGCATGTAAATGACTGTAATCGTCATGCTGATAATGGCATTGTCAGCGCTAAACATATTCGTCGCCATGTCGAAACTGTGCAGAAGGGTGCATAGGTCCTTGATCTGAGATCACTCCATCAGGGTGATCTGCCCCACTTCTGCATCTCGTTGGCCCAGGCTATACATCATGACGTATTGCACCAGGGCTCGCCGGTGCTGCCACAGTCGCTGTAACATGTGGAGAGTTGAATTCCAGCGTGTCGCCACATCGCATTTCAGGCGATGAACCGGCAGGCCGAAAGACTTCTGGAGCGATGCAAGTCGCTCAGGTGCGGCGGTTGAACGGCGGAAGTGAGCACTGCAGACAGTTTCCGTGCCCTGGTCAGAAGGCCATCTAGGCCGGGATAGTGTGTTAAAAATTGCTGGACAACAAGGTTAAACACGTGAGCCATACAAGGCACGTGTGTCACCTTGCCCAGGCGAAGGGCCGCACCCAGGTTTGCAGCATTGTCGCACACGGCCTTACCAGGCTGCAGGTTGAGTGGAGACAACCATTTATCAAAATCAGTCTCCAGAGCTGCCCACAACTCAGTCGCTGTGTGACTCCTATTTCAAAGACATGTCAAGCTAAAGACCGCCTGATGCCGTTGCGCTCTGCTACCAGCATAGTAATGAGGGGTGCGTGATTCCTTCTGCGCAGTGAGAACGCTGGTGGCCTGACCAGGCAGGCTTGGGGCGGAGGTGGAGGACCCAGATGAGGTGGAGGATGCAGAAGCAGTGGCGGAACTTGGACAGACAGAGGATTGACACACAAGTCGTGGGGACGGCAAGACTTGTGCAGCAGACCCTTCACCATCTATCACCATAGTTACCCAGTGGCCAGTCAGCGACATGTAACGTCCCTGTCCATGCTTACTGGTCCAAGTATCGGTGGTGAAATGCACCCGTTCACACACAGAGTTTCTCAAGGAAGCGGTGATGTTGTGTGCGACATGCTGGTGTAGCGCGGGCACACCTTTCTTAGAGAAGTAGTGGCGACTAGGCATCTGGTACTGGGGCACAGCGACAGACATAAGGTCTCTAAAATCCTGTGTGTCCACTAGGCGGAAAGGCAGCATTTCTGTAGTCAACAGCTTACAGAGGGATAGAGTCAACCTCTTCGCTTTGTCATGGGTCGCAGGAAGTGGCCTTTTATTTGACCACATCTGAGGGACAGAGATCTGGCTGCTGTGTGTAGACGGTGTTGAGTCGGGTGTCCCTGGAAAAATGCAGCTTTGTGAGGAAAGTGCAGGCGGAGACATGATGTTGCCTTCATCCAAAGTTGGTGCTATCGATGTCTGAGAGAGCTGTACACACTCACTTGTTTCCCCTTCCAAACCAACTGACGACCTACCAAGCAAACTGCCTGTTGCGGTTACAGTGGTGGAAGTTGTGGGTGGAAAAACAGGTGTGACAGCTGTCCCCACAGTCCTAGAAGATGACGAGCGCGCGGATGCACTGGAAGGGGCAGGCGGTGGATGGTTCGCTCCGCTAGGCCGCATTGCAGCACGGTGAGCTTCCCATCGGGCCATATGATATTTATTCATGTGACGATTCATGGAAGAAGTTGTCAAACTGCTGAGGTTTTGACCTCTACTAAGAGAACCATGACAAATTTTACAGATCACATAATTTGGGCGATCTTTTTCTATGTCAAAAAAGGACCTGGCTAGGCAAGGCTTAGAGGCCATGCGACCTGTTGATCCACCCCGAATAATGCTCAGAGGCAGAGTGGTGGCTGAGGATGCAGTTGTAGACGTGCTACCAGTGCTCCGACTGTGTCCAGGAAGGCGCCAGGTTACTTCGACGTCGGTTGCATCCTCCTCCACCGCCTCTGTTGACCTCCTCGAGTGTCTGACTGTGGGTTGACAGTAGGTGTGATCTAGAACTTAATCATCAATTGTTGTGTTTGCACTCCCCTACCCCTCAGACCGAGTTTCTTCTTGCCCTGACCGAATATTTAAGTTGTCATCCCAATCGGGTATCTGCGTCTCATCTTCATCAGTATGTTCCTCATTGCCTATAACCACAGTTGTTGGAAAGGCAGCATTTTGGTAGCCAACAGTTTGCATATGATGAAAGTCAACCTCCAAGCCATTTCATGCCCTTCTAAAAGCATGTAAAACACAGCGAGGGGACTCCAACCACAGTCTCCCTCGTTGCCACTAACTGGGCCACACACACCCCACTTGACTGGCATCGGTTGAGCCCCCTTTTGAAAAAGAAAAAGATGCTTTGCATGAAGCACTCTCAAAAATACGCGTGCCTTTCCCGTCCCCTGGCTGACCCAGGGGAAGAAAAGTCCTCTGAGAGCCATGACTTGTTCATCTTGGTTCTTTTAGAGACACAGCGAGGGGACTCCAACCACAGTCTCCCTCGTTGCCACTAACTGGGCCACACACACCCCACTTGACTGGCATCGGTTGACCCCCCCTTTTGACAAAGAAAAAGATGCTTTGCATGAAGCACTCTCAAAAATACGCGTGCCTTTCCCGTCCCCTGGCTGACCCAGGGGAAGAAAAGTCCTCTGAGAGCCATGACTTGTTCATCTTGGTTCTTTTAGAGACACAGCGAGGGGACTCCAACCACAGTCTCCCTCGTTGCCACTAACTGGGCCACACACACCCCACTTGACTGGCATCGGTTGACCCCCCCTTTTGACAAAGAAAAAGATGCTTTGCATGAAGCACTCTCAAAAATACGCGTGCCTTTCCCGTCCCCTGGCTGACCCAGGGGAAGAAAAGTCCTCTGAGAGCCATGACTTGTTCATCTTGGTTCTTTTAGAGACACAGCGAGGGGACTCCAACCACAGTCTCCCTCGTTGCCACTAACTGGGCCACACACACCCCACTTGACTGGCATCGGTTGAGCCCCCTTTTGAAAAAGAAAAAGATGCTTTGCATGAAGCACTCTCAAAAATACGCGTGCCTTTCCCGTCCCCTGGCTGACCCAGGGGAAGAAAAGTCCTCTGAGAGCCATGACTTGTTCATCTTGGTTCTTTTAGAGACACAGCGAGGGGACTCCAACCACAGTCTCCCTCGTTGCCACTAACTGGGCCACACACACCCCACTTGACTGGCATCGGTTGACCCCCCCTTTTGACAAAGAAAAAGATGCTTTGCATGAAGCACTCTCAAAAATACGCGTGCCTTTCCCGTCCCCTGGCTGACCCAGGGGAAGAAAAGTCCTCTGAGAGCCATGACTTGTTCATCTTGGTTCTTTTAGAGACACAGCGAGGGGACTCCAACCACAGTCTCCCTCGTTGCCACTAACTGGGCCACACACACCCCACTTGACTGGCATCGGTTGAGCCCCCTTTTGAAAAAGAAAAAGATGCTTTGCATGAAGCACTCTCAAAAATACGCGTGCCTTTCCCGTCCCCTGGCTGACCCAGGGGAAGAAAAGTCCTCTGAGAGCCATGACTTGTTCATCTTGGTTCTTTTAGAGACACAGCGAGGGGACTCCAACCACAGTCTCCCTCGTTGCCACTAACTGGGCCACACACACCCCACTTGACTGGCATCGGTTGAGCCCCCCTTTTGACAAAGAAAAAGATGCTTTGCATGAAGCACTCTCAAAAATACGCGTGCCTTTCCCGTCCCCTGGCTGACCCAGGGGAAGAAAAGTCCTCTGAGAGCCATGACTTGTTCATCTTGGTTCTTTTAGAGACACAGCGAGGGGACTCCAACCACAGTCTCCCTCGTTGCCACTAACTGGGCCACACACACCCCACTTGACTGGCATCGGTTGACCCCCCCTTTTGACAAAGAAAAAGATGCTTTTCATGAAGCACTCTCAAAAATACGCGTGCCTTTCCCGTCCCCTGGCTGACCCAGGGGAAGAAAAGTCCTCTGAGAGCCATGACTTGTTCATCTTGGTTCTTTTAGAGACACAGCGAGGGGACTCCAACCACAGTCTCCCTCGTTGCCACTAACTGGGCCACACACACCCCACTTGACTGGCATCGGTTGAGCCCCCTTTTGAAAAAGAAAAAGATGCTTTGCATGAAGCACTCTCAAAAATACGCGTGCCTTTCCCGTCCCCTGGCTGACCCAGGGGAAGAAAAGTCCTCTGAGAGCCATGACTTGTTCATCTTGGTTCTTTTAGAGACACAGCGAGGGGACTCCAACCACAGTCTCCCTCGTTGCCACTAACTGGGCCACACACACCCCACTTGACTGGCATCGGTTGACCCCCCCTTTTGACAAAGAAAAAGATGCTTTGCATGAAGCACTCTCAAAAATACGCGTGCCTTTCCCGTCCCCTGGCTGACCCAGGGGAAGAAAAGTCCTCTGAGAGCCATGACTTGTTCATCTTGGTTCTTTTAGAGACACAGCGAGGGGACTCCAACCACAGTCTCCCTCGTTGCCACTAACTGGGCCACACACACCCCACTTGACTGGCATCGGTTGACCCCCCCTTTTGACAAAGAAAAAGATGCTTTGCATGAAGCACTCTCAAAAATACGCGTGCCTTTCCCGTCCCCTGGCTGACCCAGGGGAAGAAAAGTCCTCTGAGAGCCATGACTTGTTCATCTTGGTTCTTTTAGAGACACAGCGAGGGGACTCCAACCACAGTCTCCCTCGTTGCCACTAACTGGGCCACACACACCCCACTTGACTGGCATCGGTTGACCCCCCCTTTTGACAAAGAAAAAGATGCTTTGCATGAAGCACTCTCAAAAATACGCGTGCCTTTCCCGTCCCCTGGCTGACCCAGGGGAAGAAAAGTCCTCTGAGAGCCATGACTTGTTCATCTTGGTTCTTTTAGAGACACAGCGAGGGGACTCCAACCACAGTCTCCCTCGTTGCCACTAACTGGGCCACACACACCCCACTTGACTGGCATCGGTTGAGCCCCTTTTGAAAAAGAAAAAGATGCTTTGCATGAAGCACTCTCAAAAATACGCGTGCCTTTCCCGTCCCCTGGCTGACCCAGGGGAAGAAAAGTCCTCTGATAGCCATGACTTGTTCATCTTGGTTCTTTTAGAGACACAGCGAGGGGACTCCAACCACAGTCTCCCTCGTTGCCACTAACTGGGCCACACACACCCCACTTGACTGGCATCGGTTGACCCCCCCTTTTGACAAAGAAAAAGATGCTTTGCATGAAGCACTCTCAAAAATACGCGTGCCTTTCCCGTCCCCTGGCTGACCCAGGGGAAGAAAAGTCCTCTGAGAGCCATGACTTGTTCATCTTGGTTCTTTTAGAGACACAGCGAGGGGACTCCAACCACAGTCTCCCTCGTTGCCACTAACTGGGCCACACACACCCCACTTGACTGGCATCGGTTGAGCCCCCTTTTGAAAAAGAAAAAGATGCTTTGCATGAAGCACTCTCAAAAATACGCGTGCCTTTCCCGTCCCCTGGCTGACCCAGGGGAAGAAAAGTCCTCTGAGAGCCATGACTTGTTCATCTTGGTTCTTTTAGAGACACAGCGAGGGGACTCCAACCACAGTCTCCCTCGTTGCCACTAACTGGGCCACACACACCCCACTTGACTGGCATCGGTTGAGCCCCCTTTTGAAAAAGAAAAAGATGCTTTGCATGAAGCACTCTCAAAAATACGCGTGCCTTTCCCGTCCCCTGGCTGACCCAGGGGAAGAAAAGTCCTCTGAGAGCCATGACTTGTTCATCTTGGTTCTTTTAGAGACACAGCGAGGGGACTCCAACCACAGTCTCCCTCGTTGCCACTAACTGGGCCACACACACCCCACTTGACTGGCATCGGTTGACCCCCCCTTTTGACAAAGAAAAAGATGCTTTGCATGAAGCACTCTCAAAAATACGCGTGCCTTTCCCGTCCCCTGGCTGACCCAGGGGAAGAAAAGTCCTCTGAGAGCCATGACTTGTTCATCTTGGTTCTTTTAGAGACACAGCGAGGGGACTCCAACCACAGTCTCCCTCGTTGCCACTAACTGGGCCACACACACCCCACTTGACTGGCATCGGTTGAGCCCCCTTTTGAAAAAGAAAAAGATGCTTTGCATGAAGCACTCTCAAAAATACGCGTGCCTTTCCCGTCCCCTGGCTGACCCAGGGGAAGAAAAGTCCTCTGAGAGCCATGACTTGTTCATCTTGGTTCTTTTAGAGACACAGCGAGGGGACTCCAACCACAGTCTCCCTCGTTGCCACTAACTGGGCCACACACACCCCACTTGACTGGCATCGGTTGAGCCCCCCTTTTGACAAAGAAAAAGATGCTTTGCATGAAGCACTCTCAAAAATACGCGTGCCTTTCCCGTCCCCTGGCTGACCCAGGGGAAGAAAAGTCCTCTGAGAGCCATGACTTGTTCATCTTGGTTCTTTTAGAGACACAGCGAGGGGACTCCAACCACAGTCTCCCTCGTTGCCACTAACTGGGCCACACACACCCCACTTGACTGGCATCGGTTGACCCCCCCTTTTGACAAAGAAAAAGATGCTTTTCATGAAGCACTCTCAAAAATACGCGTGCCTTTCCCGTCCCCTGGCTGACCCAGGGGAAGAAAAGTCCTCTGAGAGCCATGACTTGTTCATCTTGGTTCTTTTAGAGACACAGCGAGGGGACTCCAACCACAGTCTCCCTCGTTGCCACTAACTGGGCCACACACACCCCACTTGACTGGCATCGGTTGAGCCCCCTTTTGAAAAAGAAAAAGATGCTTTGCATGAAGCACTCTCAAAAATACGCGTGCCTTTCCCGTCCCCTGGCTGACCCAGGGGAAGAAAAGTCCTCTGAGAGCCATGACTTGTTCATCTTGGTTCTTTTAGAGACACAGCGAGGGGACTCCAACCACAGTCTCCCTCGTTGCCACTAACTGGGCCACACACACCCCACTTGACTGGCATCGGTTGACCCCCCCTTTTGACAAAGAAAAAGATGCTTTGCATGAAGCACTCTCAAAAATACGCGTGCCTTTCCCGTCCCCTGGCTGACCCAGGGGAAGAAAAGTCCTCTGAGAGCCATGACTTGTTCATCTTGGTTCTTTTAGAGACACAGCGAGGGGACTCCAACCACAGTCTCCCTCGTTGCCACTAACTGGGCCACACACACCCCACTTGACTGGCATCGGTTGACCCCCCCTTTTGACAAAGAAAAAGATGCTTTGCATGAAGCACTCTCAAAAATACGCGTGCCTTTCCCGTCCCCTGGCTGACCCAGGGGAAGAAAAGTCCTCTGAGAGCCATGACTTGTTCATCTTGGTTCTTTTAGAGACACAGCGAGGGGACTCCAACCACAGTCTCCCTCGTTGCCACTAACTGGGCCACACACACCCCACTTGACTGGCATCGGTTGACCCCCCCTTTTGACAAAGAAAAAGATGCTTTGCATGAAGCACTCTCAAAAATACGCGTGCCTTTCCCGTCCCCTGGCTGACCCAGGGGAAGAAAAGTCCTCTGAGAGCCATGACTTGTTCATCTTGGTTCTTTTAGAGACACAGCGAGGGGACTCCAACCACAGTCTCCCTCGTTGCCACTAACTGGGCCACACACACCCCACTTGACTGGCATCGGTTGAGCCCCCTTTTGAAAAAGAAAAAGATGCTTTGCATGAAGCACTCTCAAAAATACGCGTGCCTTTCCCGTCCCCTGGCTGACCCAGGGGAAGAAAAGTCCTCTGAGAGCCATGACTTGTTCATCTTGGTTCTTTTAGAGACACAGCGAGGGGACTCCAACCACAGTCTCCCTCGTTGCCACTAACTGGGCCACACACACCCCACTTGACTGGCATCGGTTGACCCCCCCTTTTGACAAAGAAAAAGATGCTTTGCATGAAGCACTCTCAAAAATACGCGTGCCTTTCCCGTCCCCTGGCTGACCCAGGGGAAGAAAAGTCCTCTGAGAGCCATGACTTGTTCATCTTGGTTCTTTTAGAGACACAGCGAGGGGACTCCAACCACAGTCTCCCTCGTTGCCACTAACTGGGCCACACACACCCCACTTGACTGGCATCGGTTGAGCCCCCTTTTGAAAAAGAAAAAGATGCTTTGCATGAAGCACTCTCAAAAATACGCGTGCCTTTCCCGTCCCCTGGCTGACCCAGGGGAAGAAAAGTCCTCTGAGAGCCATGACTTGTTCATCTTGGTTCTTTTAGAGACACAGCGAGGGGACTCCAACCACAGTCTCCCTCGTTGCCACTAACTGGGCCACACACACCCCACTTGACTGGCATCGGTTGAGCCCCCCTTTTGACAAAGAAAAAGATGCTTTGCATGAAGCACTCTCAAAAATACGCGTGCCTTTCCCGTCCCCTGGCTGACCCAGGGGAAGAAAAGTCCTCTGAGAGCCATGACTTGTTCATCTTGGTTCTTTTAGAGACACAGCGAGGGGACTCCAACCACAGTCTCCCTCGTTGCCACTAACTGGGCCACACACACCCCACTTGACTGGCATCGGTTGACCCCCCCTTTTGACAAAGAAAAAGATGCTTTTCATGAAGCACTCTCAAAAATACGCGTGCCTTTCCCGTCCCCTGGCTGACCCAGGGGAAGAAAAGTCCTCTGAGAGCCATGACTTGTTCATCTTGGTTCTTTTAGAGACACAGCGAGGGGACTCCAACCACAGTCTCCCTCGTTGCCACTAACTGGGCCACACACACCCCACTTGACTGGCATCGGTTGAGCCCCCTTTTGAAAAAGAAAAAGATGCTTTGCATGAAGCACTCTCAAAAATACGCGTGCCTTTCCCGTCCCCTGGCTGACCCAGGGGAAGAAAAGTCCTCTGAGAGCCATGACTTGTTCATCTTGGTTCTTTTAGAGACACAGCGAGGGGACTCCAACCACAGTCTCCCTCGTTGCCACTAACTGGGCCACACACACCCCACTTGACTGGCATCGGTTGACCCCCCCTTTTGACAAAGAAAAAGATGCTTTGCATGAAGCACTCTCAAAAATACGCGTGCCTTTCCCGTCCCCTGGCTGACCCAGGGGAAGAAAAGTCCTCTGAGAGCCATGACTTGTTCATCTTGGTTCTTTTAGAGACACAGCGAGGGGACTCCAACCACAGTCTCCCTCGTTGCCACTAACTGGGCCACACACACCCCACTTGACTGGCATCGGTTGACCCCCCCTTTTGACAAAGAAAAAGATGCTTTGCATGAAGCACTCTCAAAAATACGCGTGCCTTTCCCGTCCCCTGGCTGACCCAGGGGAAGAAAAGTCCTCTGAGAGCCATGACTTGTTCATCTTGGTTCTTTTAGAGACACAGCGAGGGGACTCCAACCACAGTCTCCCTCGTTGCCACTAACTGGGCCACACACACCCCACTTGACTGGCATCGGTTGAGCCCCCTTTTGAAAAAGAAAAAGATGCTTTGCATGAAGCACTCTCAAAAATACGCGTGCCTTTCCCGTCCCCTGGCTGACCCAGGGGAAGAAAAGTCCTCTGAGAGCCATGACTTGTTCATCTTGGTTCTTTTAGAGACACAGCGAGGGGACTCCAACCACAGTCTCCCTCGTTGCCACTAACTGGGCCACACACACCCCACTTGACTGGCATCGGTTGAGCCCCCCTTTTGACAAAGAAAAAGATGCTTTGCATGAAGCACTCTCAAAAATACGCGTGCCTTTCGCCTCCCCTGGCTGACCCAGGGGAAGAAAAGTCCTCTGAGAGCCAGGTCCACATTGTCAGTGGACAGACACGTGTGCTTATCTGCCAGCAGACCCCCAGCAGCACTGAAGACAGGTTCCGAGAGAACGCTGGCTGCAGGACACGACAAGATCCTCAAGGCGTACGTGGCGAGCTCAGGCAATTTATCCAGATTGGAAGCCTAAAATGAGCAGGGCTCAAGTTGCACAATAATGGAATCGATGTTTCTTTGCATATACTCATATATCTGTGTGTCTCCCTCTTTTTCCTTGTCCAGCTGTTTTGTTTTCACATGAGTATATGTCCTTGTCACTTTCCCATGTGTTTGTGTTATGTTGTGAGTTGTTTGTCACCTTTTGGACACCTTTCAGGGTGTTTTCTAGGTGTTTTACTGTGTTTGTGATTGCCTGCCATTGTTTCCTATGGGCTCGAGTTCGGTTCGTCGAACGTTCGACGAGCCGAACTCGAGCCAGACCCCCCGTTCGGCGAACCGCCTCGAGCCGAACCGGGACCGGTTCGCTCATCTCTAGTCTCCATGCTCCAAATCCATTTTAAAGCCATTTTTAAGGCATTTCGCGCATACATGAAATGAACACATTTTCCTCCAAAACTATAACAGATGCAAGCTTGTCCTGTTTGGTGGAGATGATATTTAATAAAATAAGTAGAAATCCACTAAAAGTTTTGTTTGGTTATCTTGCAATCCCGAGATAATCGTCTCCATGCTCCAAATCCATTTAAAAGCCATTTTTAAGGCATTTCGCGCATACATGAAATGAACACATTTTTCTCCAAAACTATAACAGATGCAAGCTTGTCCTGTTTGGTGGAGATGATATTTAATAAAATAAGTAGAAATCCACTAAAAGTTTTGTTTGGTTATCTTGCAATCCCGAGATAATCGTCTCCATGCTCCAAATCCATTTTAAAGACATTTTTAAGGCATTTCGCGCATACATGAAATGAACACATTTTTCTCCAAAACTATAACAGATGCAAGCTTGTCCTGTTTGGTGGAGATGATATTTAATAAAATAAGTAGAAATCCACTAAAAGTTTTGTTTGGTTATATTGCAATCCCGAGATAATCGTCTCCATGCTCCAAATCCATTTTAAAGCCATTTTTAAGGCATTTCGCGCATACATGAAATGAACACATTTTTCTCCAAAACTTTAACAGATACAAGCTTGTCCTGTTTGGTGGAGATGATATTTAATAAAATAAGTAGAAATCCACTAAAAGTTTTGTTTGGTTATCTTGCAATCCCGAGATAATCGTCTCCATGCTCCAAATCCATTTTAAAGCCATTTTTAAGGCATTTCGCGCATACATGAAATGAACACATTTTTCTCCAAAACTATAACAGATGCAAGCTTGTCCTGTTTGGTGGAGATAATATTTAATAAAATAAGTAGAAATCTACTAAAAGTTTCGTTTGTTTATATTGCCATCCTGAGATAATCGTCTCCATGCTCCAAATCCATTTTAAAGCCATTTCAAAGGCATTTTGCGCATACATGAAATGAACACATTTTTCTCCAAAACTATAACACATGCAAGCTTGTCCTGTTTGGTGGAGATGATATTTAATAAAATAAGTAGAAATCCACTAAAAGTTTTGTTTGGTTATCTTGCAATCCCGAGATAATCGTCTCCATGCTCCAAATCCATTTTAAAGCCATTTTTAAGGCATTTCGCGCATACATGAAATGAACACATTTTTCTCCAAAACTATAACAGATGCAAGCTTGTCCTGTTTGGTGGAGATGATATTTAATAAAATAAGTAGAAATCCACTAAAAGTTTTGTTTGGTTATCTTGCAATCCCGAGATAATCGTCTCCATGCTCCAAATCCATTTTAAAGCCATTTCAAAGGCATTTTGCGCATACATGAAATGAACACATTTTTCTCCAAAACTATAACACATGCAAGCTTGTCCTGTTTGGTGGAGATGATATTTAATAAAATAAGTAGAAATCCACTAAAAGTTTTGTTTGGTTATATTGCAATCCCGAGATAATCGTCTCCATGCTCCAAATCCATTTTAAAGCCATTTTTAAGGCATTTCGCGCATACATGAAATGAACACATTTTTCTCCAAAACTTTAACAGATACAAGCTTGTCCTGTTTGGTGGAGATGATATTTAATAAAATAAGTAGAAATCCACTAAAAGTTTTGTTTGGTTATCTTGCAATCCCGAGATAATCGTCTCCATGCTCCAAATCCATTTTAAAGCCATTTTTAAGGCATTTCGCGCATACATGAAATGAACACATTTTTCTCCAAAACTATAACAGATGCAAGCTTGTCCTGTTTGGTGGAGATAATATTTAATAAAATAAGTAGAAATCTACTAAAAGTTTCGTTTGTTTATATTGCCATCCTGAGATAATCGTCTCCATGCTCCAAATCCATTTTAAAGCCATTTCAAAGGCATTTTGCGCATACATGAAATGAACACATTTTTCTCCAAAACTATAACACATGCAAGCTTGTCCTGTTTGGTGGAGATGATATTTAATAAAATAAGTAGAAATCCACTAAAAGTTTTGTTTGGTTATCTTGCAATCCCGAGATAATCGTCTCCATGCTCCAAATCCATTTTAAAGCCATTTTTAAGGCATTTCGCGCATACATGAAATGAACACATTTTTCTCCAAAACTATAACAGATGCAAGCTTGTCCTGTTTGGTGGAGATGATATTTAATAAAATAAGTAGAAATCCACTAAAAGTTTTGTTTGGTTATCTTGCAATCCCGAGATAATCGTCTCCATGCTCCAAATCCATTTTAAAGCCATTTTTAAGGCATTTCGCGCATACATGAAATGAACACATTTTTCTCCAAAACTATAACAGATGCAAGCTTGTCCTGTTTGGTGGAGATGATATTTAATAAAATAAGTAGAAATCCACTAAAAGTTTTGTTTGGTTATCTTGCAATCCCGAGATAATCGTCTCCATGCTCCAAATCCATTTTAAAGCCATTTCAAAGGCATTTTGCGCATACATGAAATGAACACATTTTTCTCCAAAACTATAACACATGCAAGCTTGTCCTGTTTGGTGGAGATGATATTTAATAAAATAAGTAGAAATCCACTAAAAGTTTTGTTTGGTTATCTTGCAATCCCGAGATAATCGTCTCCATGCTCCAAATCCATTTTAAAGCCATTTTTAAGGCATTTCGCGCATACATGAAATGAACACATTTTTCTCCAAAACTATAACAGATGCAAGCTTGTCCAGTTTGGTGGAGATGATATTTAATAAAATAAGTAGAAATCCACTAAAAGTTTTGTTTGGTTATCTTGCAATCCCGAGATAATCGTCTCCATGCTCCAAATCCATTTTAAAGCCATTTCAAAGGCATTTTGCGCATACATGAAATGAACACATTTTTCTCCAAAACTATAACACATGCAAGCTTGTCCTGTTTGGTGGAGATGATATTTAATAAAATAAGTAGAAATCCACTAAAAGTTTTGTTTGGTTATCTTGCAATCCCGAGATAATCGTCTCCATGCTCCAAATCCATTTTAAAGCCATTTTTAAGGCATTTCGCGCATACATGAAATGAACACATTTTTCTCCAAAACTATAACAGATGCAAGCTTGTCCTGTTTGGTGGAGATGATATTTAATAAAATAAGTAGAAATCCACTAAACGTTTTGTTTGGTTATCTTGCAATCCCGAGATAATCGTCTCCATGCTCAAAATCCATTTTAAAGCCATTTTTAAGGCATTTCGCGCATACATGAAATGAACACATTTTTCTCCAAAACTATAACAGATGCAAGCTTGTCCTGTTTGGTGGAGATGATATTTAATAAAATAAGTAGAAATCCACTAAAAGTTTTGTTTGGTTATCTTGCAATCCCGAGATAATCGTCTCCATGCTCCAAATCCATTTTAAAGCCATTTTTAAGGCATTTCGCGCATACATGAAATGAACACATTTTTCTCCAAAACTATAACAGATGCAAGCTTGTCCTGTTTGGTGGAGATGATATTTAATAAAATAAGTAGAAATCCACTAAAAGTTTTGTTTGGTTATCTTGCAATCCCGAGATAATCGTCTCCATGCTCCAAATCCATTTTAAAGCCATTTTTAAGGCATTTCGCGCATACATGAAATGAACACATTTTTCTCCAAAACTATAACAGATGCAAGCTTGTCCTGTTTGGTGGAGATGATATTTAATAAAATAAGTAGAAATCCACTAAAAGTTTTGTTTGGTTATCTTGCAATCCCGAGATAATCGTCTCCATGCTCCAAATCCATTTTAAAGCCATTTTTAAGGCATTTCGCGCATACATGAAATGAACACATTTTTCTCCAAAACTATAACAGATGCAAGCTTGTCCTGTTTGGTGGAGATGATATTTAATAAAATAAGTAGAAATCCACTAAAAGTTTTGTTTGGTTATCTTGCAATCCCGAGATAATCGTCTCCATGCTCCAAATCCATTTTAAAGCCATTTTTAAGGCATTTCGCGCATACATGAAATGAACACATTTTTCTCCAAAACTATAACAGATGCAAGCTTGTCCTGTTTGGTGGAGATGATATTTAATAAAATAAGTAGAAATCCACTAAAAGTTTTGTTTGGTTATCTTGCAATCCCGAGATAATCGTCTCCATGCTCCAAATCCATTTTAAAGCCATTTTTAAGGCATTTCGCGCATACATGAAATGAACACATTTTTCTCCAAAACTATAACAGATGCAAGCTTGTCCTGTTTGGTGGAGATAATATTTAATAAAATAAGTAGAAATCTACTAAAAGTTTCGTTTGTTTATATTGCCATCCTGAGATAATCGTCTCCATGCTCCAAATCCATTTTAACCCCTTCAGCCCCCAGCCTGTTTTCACCTTAAAGACCCAGCCATTTTTTGCAATTTTGACCAGTGTCACTTTGACAGGTTATAACTCTGGAACACTTCAACGGATCCTGGCGATTCTGAGATTGTTTTTTCGTGACATATTGTGCTTCATGTCAGTAGTAAATTTAGGCCGATATGTTTTGCGTTAATTTGTGAAAATTTCGGAAATTTGGCGAAAATTTTGAAAATTTCGCAATTTTCAAAATTTGAAATTTTATGCCCATAAATCTGAGAGATAGGTCACACAAAATAGTTACTAAATAACATTTCCCACTTGTCTGCTTTACACCAGCGCAATTTTTGAAAAAAAAAAAAATTCCGTTAGGAAGTTAGAAGGGTTCAAAGTTCATCAGCAATTTCTCATTTTTCCAACAAAATTTACATAAAAAAATTTTTTAGGTACCACATCACATTTGGAGTGATTTGAGAAACCTAGGCGACAGAAAATACCCAAAAGTGACCCCATTCTAAAATCTGCACCCCTCACTCTGCTCAAAACCACATCCAAGAAGTTTATTAACCCTTTAGGAGCTTCACAGCAACCAAAGCAATGTAGACGAAAAAATGAAAATTTTACTTTTTTAACACAAAAATGTTACTTTAGCCATAAAAATTAGTATTTTCACAAGGGTATCAGGAAAAATGCATCATAAAATGTATTGTGCATTTTCTCCTGAGTACGCAGATACCTCATATGTGGTGGAAATCAAATGTTTGGGCACACGGCAGGACTCGGAAGGCAAGGAGCACCATTTGAATTTTTGAACGCAAAATTAGCTGCACTCATTAGCGGACGCCATGTCGGGTTTGAAGACTCCCTGAGGTGCCTAAACAATGGACCTCCCCCACAAGTGACCCCATTTTGGAAACTAGACCCCTCAAATATTTTTTCTAGATGTTTGATGTGCACTTTGATCCCCTGGGGGCTTCACAGAAGTTTATAACGTTGAGCCGTGAAAAGAAAAAAAATTTTTTTTACCACAAAACTGTTGCTTCAACCAGGTAGCTTTTTTTATCACAACGGTATCAGGAAAAAATGCACCATAAAATGTATTGTGCATTTTCTCCTGAGTACGCAGATACCCCATATGTGGTGGAAATCAAATGTTTGGGCACACAGCAGGACTCGGCAGGCAAGGAGCGCCATTTCACAGCAAAATTGGTTGGAATTATTAGCGGACGCCATGTTGCATTTGGAGACCCCCCCTGAAGTGCCTAAACAATGGAGCTCCCCCACATGTGATCCCATTTTGGAAACTAGACCCCTCATGGAATTTATCTAGCTATTTAGTGAGCACTTTGAACCCTGGAGGCTTCACAAACGTTTGTAATGTTCAGCCGTGAAAATATTTTATTATTTTTTTTACCACAAAATTGTTTTTTCAAACAGGTAGCTTTTTTTTCACAAGGGTATCAGGAAAAAATGCACCATAAAATGTATTGTGCAATTTCTCCTGAGTACACAGGTACCTCATATGTGGTGGAAATCAATTGTTTGGGCATACGGCGGGGCTCAGAAGAGAAGGAGCGCCATTTCACAGTAAAATTGGTTGGAATTATTAGCAGACGCCATGTTGCATTTGGAGACCCCCTGAGGTGCCTAAACAATGGAGCTCCCCCACATGTGATCCCATTTTGGAAACTAGACCCCCCCCCCCCATACAAAAAAATTAGTTTGGCGAAATAAAAAATACAGACATCAGTAAAAAAAAAAAAAAAATGAATAAAAAAAAAAAAAATATGAGCGCCTGCCACTAAGACCAGTGCCAAACGTGAGAGCAATGCACGAGTCTCGCATCGCATCATCCACTCCAGTCTGGAAGCAAGCAACTGCGCTGGATAATGCGATGCGAGAGGGCGGGGCGGCAGATGAGAAAGGGCGCAGCGGATGGAAGATGGGAAAGTGCGCAGCGGATGGAGGAGCGGCAGAGGATGGGAAAGGGCGCAGCGGATGGAAGATGGAAAATGGCGCAGCGGATGGAGGAGCGGCAGAGGATGGGAAAGGGCGCAACGGATGGATGATGGGAAATGGCGCAGCGGGTGGAGGAGCGGCAGAGGATGGGGGGGGGGGAGGTGAGATGGGGATACCTACCTTACAGGATGGATCTAGGCAGCAGGATCACAGCAGACAGAAGAGGCAGCAGATGAAGGAGGCAACAGATTGAGGAGGGTGAGAGGGGGCAGTAGATGAAGAGGATGGGAGAGAGCAGGCAGCAGATCGGGGAGGGGGGCAGAGTCTGATGGGAGAGAGAGATGGCTCATGGAGGAGGGGGGGGCCCCAGAACATGGAGGGGGGAGGGGGGAGGGTGGCTTGCAGCACATGTGGGGGGGGGGAGGGTGGCTTGCAGCACATGTGGGGGGGGGGAGGGTGGCTTGCAGCACATGTGGGGGGAGGGTGGCTTGCAGCACTGCAAGCCACCCTCCCCCCCCACATGTGCTGCAAGCCACCCTCCCCCCCCCACATGTGCTGCAAGCTACCCTCCCCCCCACATGTGGAGCACTGCAAGCCACCCTCCCCCCCACATGTGGAGCACTGCAAGCCATCCTCCCCCCACATGTGGAGCACTGCAAGCCACCCTCCCCCCACATGTGGAGCACTGCAAGCCACCCTCCCCCCACATGTGGAGCACTGCAAGCCACCCTCCCCCCACATGTGCTGCAAGCCACCCTCCCCCCCCACATGTGCTGCAAGCCACCCTCCCCCCCACATGTGGAGCACTGCAAGCCACCCTCCCCCCACATGTGGAGCACTGCAAGCCACCCTCCCCCCCACATGTGGAGCACTGCAAGCCACCCTCCCCCACATGTGGAGCACTGCAAGCCACCCTCCCCCCACATGTGGAGCACTGCAAGCCACCCTCCCCCCACATGTGGAGCACTGCAAGCCACCCTCCCCCCACATGTGGATCGGAGCGGCGGCCGGGACAGCGGTGGATCGGAGCGGCGGCCGGGACAGCGGTGGATCGGAGCGGCGGCCGGGACAGCGGTGGATCGGAGCGGCGGCCGGGACAGCGGTGGATCGGAGCGGCGGCCGGGACAGCGGTGGATCGGAGCGGCGGCCGGGACAGCGGTGGATCGGAGCGGCGGCCGGGACAGCGGTGGATCGGAGCGGCGGCCGGGACAGCGGTGGATCGGAGCGGCGGCCGGGACAGCGGTGGATCGGAGCGGCGGCCGGGACAGCGGTGGATCGGAGCGGCGGCCGGGACAGCGGTGGATCGGAGCGGCGGCCGGGACAGCGGTGGATCGGAGCGGCGGCCGGGACAGCGGTGGATCGGAGCGGCGGCCGGGACAGCGGTGGATCGGAGCGGCGGCCGGGACAGCGGTGGATCGGAGCGGCGGCCGGGACAGCGGTGGATCGGAGCGGCGGCCGGGACAGCGGTGGATCGGAGCGGCGGCCGGGACAGCGGTGGATCGGAGCGGCGGCGGGGACAGCGGTGGATCGGAGCGGCGGCGGGGACAGCGGTGGATCGGAGCGGCGGCCGGGACAGCGGTGGATCGGAGCGGCGGCCGGGACAGCGGTGGATCGGAGCGGCGGCCGGGACAGCGGTGGATCGGAGCGGCGGCGGGGACAGCGGTAAATCGAGCGTGGCGGCGGGGCGATCGGAGACAGGGGCGAGCAGCTGGGACAGGGGCGGGCGAGCGGCAGGGACAGGGGCGGGCGAGCGGCTGGGACAGGGGCGGGCGAGCGGCTGGGACAGGGGCGGGCGAGCGGCTGGGACAGGGGCGGGCGAGCGGCTGGGACAGGGGCGGGCGAGCGGCTGGGACAGGGGCGGGCGGGCGGGCGAGCGGCTGGGACAGGGGCGGGCGAGCGGGGCGAGCGGCTGGGACAGGGGCGGGCGAGCGGGGGCAGCAACTTACCGATGGGCACCCGCAGAGCTTCGGCTTCCAGGGACGGTCACAGGCCGCAGATCCACATTGATTGGAGAGAGCGGTCACAAGACCGGTCTCTCCAATCAGAGCTGGGGGCGGGTGAAGCATCGATCACCCAGCTCCAGCCAATGGCCAGTGCTACAGCAGCACTGATCAGGGCTGGATTTCAATGTTCCAGCCATTTTCAATGGCTGGAACATTACAGTGGCTGTAATTGGCTGAGCGGCGTTCGTCAGCCAATCACAGCCTCTGTAGGTTCGGGGAGGAGGCACCACCCCTCCTGACGTCAGGCAGAGGTCCCCTCCTTCCCGAATCCACCGATTAAGTAAATAAATTTCACTCCCCGGGGCTCCGGGACCGCGATTTCGCCAGGACGTACTGAGTACGTCATGGGTCCTTTAGCACCATGTCACCATGACGTACTCAGTACGTCCAAGGTCGTTAAGGGGTTAAAGCCATTTTTAAAGCATTTTGCGCATACATGAAATGAACACATTTTTCTCCAAAACTATAACACATGCAAGCTTGTCCTGTTTGGTGGAGATGATATTTAATAAAATAAGTAGAAATCCACTAAAAGTTTTGTTTGGTTATCTTGCAATCCTGAGATAATCGTCTCCATGCTCCAAATCCATTTTAAAGCCATTTTTAAGGCATTTCGCGCATACATGAAATGAACACATTTTTCTCCAAAACTATAACAGATGCAAGCTTGTCCTGTTTGGTGGAGATGATATTTAATAAAATAAGTAGAAATCCACTAAAAGTTTTGTTTGGTTATCTTGCAATCCCGAGATAATCGTCTCCATGCTCCAAATCCATTTTAAAGCCATTTTTAAGGCATTTCGCGCATACATGAAATGAACACATTTTTCTCCAAAACTATAACAGATGCAAGCTTGTCCTGTTTGGTGGAGATGATATTTAATAAAATAAGTAGAAATCCACTAAAAGTTTTGTTTGGTTATATTGCAATCCCGAGATAATCGTCTCCATGCTCCAAATCCATTTTAAAGCCATTTTTAAGGCATTTCGCGCATACATGAAATGAACACATTTTTCTCCAAAACTATAACAGATGCAAGCTTGTCCTGTTTGGTGGAGATGATATTTAATAAAATAAGTAGAAATCCACTAAAAGTTTTGTTTGGTTATCTTGCAATCCCGAGATAATCGTCTCCATGCTCCAAATCCATTTAAAAGCCATTTTTAAGGCATTTCGCGCATACATGAAATGAACACATTTTTCTCCAAAACTATAACAGATGCAAGCTTGTCCTGTTTGGTGGAGATGATATTTAATAAAATAAGTAGAAATCCACTAAAAGTTTTGTTTGGTTATCTTGCAATCCCGAGATAATCGTCTCCATGCTCCAAATCCATTTTAAAGCCATTTTTAAGGCATTTCGCGCATACATGAAATGAACACATTTTTCTCCAAAACTATAACAGATGCAAGCTTGTCCTGTTTGGTGGAGATGATATTTAATAAAATAAGTAGAAATCCACTAAAAGTTTTGTTTGGTTATCTTGCAATCCCGAGATAATCGTCTCCATGCTCCAAATCCATTTTAAAGCCATTTTTAAGGCATTTCGCGCATACATGAAATGAACACATTTTTCTCCAAAACTATAACAGATGCAAGCTTGTCCTGTTTGGTGGAGATGATATTTAATAAAATAAGTAGAAATCCACTAAAAGTTTTGTTTGGTTATCTTGCAATCCCGAGATAATCGTCTCCATGCTCCAAATCCATTTTAAAGCCATTTTTAAGGCATTTCGCGCATACATGAAATGAACACATTTTTCTCCAAAACTATAACAGATGCAAGCTTGTCCTGTTTGGTGGAGATGATATTTAATAAAATAAGTAGAAATCCACTAAAAGTTTTGTTTGGTTATCTTGCAATCCCGAGATAATCGTCTCCATGCTCCAAATCCATTTTAAAGCCATTTTTAAGGCATTTCGCGCATACATGAAATGAACACATTTTTCTCCAAAACTATAACAGATGCAAGCTTGTCCTGTTTGGTGGAGATGATATTTAATAAAATAAGTAGAAATCCACTAAAAGTTTTGTTTGGTTATCTTGCAATCCCGAGATAATCGTCTCCATGCTCCAAATCCATTTTAAAGCCATTTTTAAGGCATTTCGCGCATACATGAAATGAACACATTTTTCTCCAAAACTATAACAGATGCAAGCTTGTCCTGTTTGGTGGAGATAATATTTAATAAAATAAGTAGAAATCTACTAAAAGTTTCGTTTGTTTATATTGCCATCCTGAGATAATCGTCTCCATGCTCCAAATCCATTTTAAAGCCATTTTTAAGGCATTTCGCGCATACATGAAATGAACACATTTTTCTCCAAAACTATAACAGATGCAAGCTTGTCCTGTTTGGTGGAGATGATATTTAATAAAATAAGTAGAAATCCACTAAAAGTTTTGTTTGGTTATCTTGCAATCCCGAGATAATCGTCTCCATGCTCCAAATCCATTTTAAAGCCATTTTTAAGGCATTTCGCGCATACATGAAATGAACACATTTTTCTCCAAAACTATAACAGATGCAAGCTTGTCCTGTTTGGTGGAGATGATATTTAATAAAATAAGTAGAAATCCACTAAAAGTTTTGTTTGGTTATCTTGCAATCCCGAGATAATCGTCTCCATGCTCCAAATCCATTTTAAAGCCATTTTTAAGGCATTTCGCGCATACATGAAATGAACACATTTTTCTCCAAAACTATAACAGATGCAAGCTTGTCCTGTTTGGTGGAGATAATATTTAATAAAATAAGTAGAAATCTACTAAAAGTTTCGTTTGTTTATATTGCCATCCTGAGATAATCGTCTCCATGCTCCAAATCCATTTTAAAGCCATTTCAAAGGCATTTTGCGCATACATGAAATGAACACATTTTTCTCCAAAACTATAACACATGCAAGCTTGTCCTGTTTGGTGGAGATGATATTTAATAAAATAAGTAGAAATCCACTAAAAGTTTTGTTTGGTTATCTTGCAATCCCGAGATAATCGTCTCCATGCTCCAAATCCATTTTAAAGCCATTTTTAAGGCATTTCGCGCATACATGAAATGAACACATTTTTCTCCAAAACTATAACAGATGCAAGCTTGTCCTGTTTGGTGGAGATGATATTTAATAAAATAAGTAGAAATCCACTAAAAGTTTTGTTTGGTTATCTTGCAATCCCGAGATAATCGTCTCCATGCTCCAAATCCATTTTAAAGCCATTTTTAAGGCATTTCGCGCATACATGAAATGAACACATTTTTCTCCAAAACTATAACAGATGCAAGCTTGTCCTGTTTGGTGGAGATGATATTTAATAAAATAAGTAGAAATCCACTAAAAGTTTTGTTTGGTTATCTTGCAATCCCGAGATAATCGTCTCCATGCTCCAAATCCATTTTAAAGCCATTTTTAAGGCATTTCGCGCATACATGAAATGAACACATTTTTCTCCAAAACTATAGCAGATGCAAGCTTGTCCTGTTTGGTGGAGATGATATTTAATAAAATAAGTAGAAATCCACTAAAAGTTTTGTTTGGTTATCTTGCAATCCCGAGATAATCGTCTCCATGCTCCAAATCCATTTTAAAGCCATTTCAAAGGCATTTTGCGCATACATGAAATTAACACATTTTTCTCCAAAACTATAACACATGCAAGCTTGTCCTGTTTGGTGGAGATGATATTTAATAAAATAAGTAGAAATCCACTAAAAGTTTTGTTTGGTTATCTTGCAATCCCGAGATAATCGTCTCCATGCTCCAAATCCATTTTAAAGCCATTTTGAAGGCATTTCGCGCATACATGAAATGAACACATTTTTCTCCAAAACTATAACAGATGCAAAATTGTCCTGTTTGGTGGAGATGATATTTAATAAAATAAGTAGAAATCCACTAAAAGTTTTGTTTGGTTACCTTGCAATCCCGAGATAATCGTCTCCATGCTCCAAATCCATTTTAAAGCCATTTTTAAGGCATTTCGCGCATACATGAAATGAACACATTTTTCTCCAAAACTATAACAGATGCAAGCTTGTCCTGTTTGGTGGAGATGATATTTAATAAAATAAGTAGAAATCCACTAAAAGTTTTGTTTGGTTATATTGCAATCCCGAGATAATCGTCTCCATGCTCCAAATCCATTTTAAAGCCATTTTTAAGGCATTTCGCGCATACATGAAATGAACACATTTTTCTCCAAAACTATAACAGATGCAAGCTTGTCCTGTTTGGTGGAGATGATATTTAATAAAATAAGTAGAAATCCACTAAAAGTTTTGTTTGGTTATCTTGCAATCCCGAGATAATCGTCTCCATGCTCCAAATCCATTTTAAAGCCATTTTTAAGGCATTTCGCGCATACATGAAATGAACACATTTTTCTCCAAAACTATAACAGATGCAAGCTTGTCCTGTTTGGTGGAGATGATATTTAATAAAATAAGTAGAAATCCACTAAAAGTTTTGTTTGGTTATCTTGCAATCCCGAGATAATCGTCTCCATGCTCCAAATCCATTTTAAAGCCATTTTTAAGGCATTTCGCGCATACATGAAATGAACACATTTTTCTCCAAAACTATAACAGATGCAAGCTTGTCCTGTTTGGTGGAGATGATATTTAATAAAATAAGTAGAAATCCACTAAAAGTTTTGTTTGGTTATCTTGCAATCCCGAGATAATCGTCTCCATGCTCCAAATCCATTTTAAAGCCATTTTTAAGGCATTTCGCGCATACATGAAATGAACACATTTTTCTCCAAAACTATAACAGATGCAAGCTTGTCCTGTTTGGTGGAGATGATATTTAATAAAATAAGTAGAAATCCACTAAAAGTTTTGTTTGGTTATCTTGCAATCCCGAGATAATCGTCTCCATGCTCCAAATCCATTTTAAAGCCATTTTTAAGGCATTTCGCGCATACATGAAATTAACACATTTTTCTCCAAAACTATAACAGATGCAAGCTTGTCCTGTTTGGTGGAGATAATATTTAATAAAATAAGTAGAAATCTACTAAAAGTTTCGTTTGTTTATATTGCCATCCTGAGATAATCGTCTCCATGCTCCAAATCCATTTTAAAGCCATTTCAAAGGCATTTTGCGCATACATGAAATGAACACATTTTTCTCCAAAACTATAACACATGCAAGCTTGTCCTGTTTGGTGGAGATGATATTTAATAAAATAAGTAGAAATCCACTAAAAGTTTTGTTTGGTTATCTTGCAATCCCGAGATAATCGTCTCCATGCTCCAAATCCATTTTAAAGCCATTTTTAAGGCATTTCGCGCATACATGAAATGAACACATTTTTCTCCAAAACTATAACAGATGCAAGCTTGTCCTGTTTGGTGGAGATGATATTTAATAAAATAAGTAGAAATCCACTAAAAGTTTTGTTTGGTTATCTTGCAATCCCGAGATAATCGTCTCCATGCTCCAAATCCATTTTAAAGCCATTTTTAAGGCATTTCGCGCATACATGAAATGAACACATTTTTCTCCAAAACTATAACAGATGCAAGCTTGTCCTGTTTGGTGGAGATAATATTTAATAAAATAAGTAGAAATCTACTAAAAGTTTCGTTTGTTTATATTGCCATCCTGAGATAATCGTCTCCATGCTCCAAATCCATTTTAAAGCCATTTCAAAGGCATTTTGCGCATACATGAAATGAACACATTTTTCTCCAAAACTATAACACATGCAAGCTTGTCCTGTTTGGTGGAGATGATATTTAATAAAATAAGTAGAAATCCACTAAAAGTTTTGTTTGGTTATCTTGCAATCCCGAGATAATCGTCTCCATGCTCCAAATCCATTTTAAAGCCATTTTTAAGGCATTTCGCGCATACATGAAATGAACACATTTTTCTCCAAAACTATAACAGATGCAAGCTTGTCCTGTTTGGTGGAGATGATATTTAATAAAATAAGTAGAAATCCACTAAAAGTTTTGTTTGGTTATCTTGCAATCCCGAGATAATCGTCTCCATGCTCCAAATCCATTTTAAAGCCATTTTTAAGGCATTTCGCGCATACATGAAATGAACACATTTTTCTCCAAAACTATAACAGATGCAAGCTTGTCCTGTTTGGTGGAGATGATATTTAATAAAATAAGTAGAAATCTACTAAAAGTTTCGTTTGTTTATATTGCCATCCTGAGATAATCGTCTCCATGCTCCAAATCCATTTTAAAGCCATTTTTAAGGCATTTCGCGCATACATGAAATGAACACATTTTTCTCCAAAACTATAACAGATGCAAGCTTGTCCTGTTTGGTGGAGATGATATTTAATAAAATAAGTAGAAATCCACTAAAAGTTTTGTTTGGTTATATTGCAATCCCGAGATAATCGTCTCCATGCTCCAAATCCATTTTAAAGCCATTTTTAAGGGATTTCGCGCATACATGAAATGAACACATTTTTCTCCAAAACTATAACAGATGCAAGCTTGTCCTGTTTGGTGGAGATGATATTTAATAAAATAAGTAGAAATCCACTAAAAGTTTTGTTTGGTTATCTTGCAATCCCGAGATAATCGTCTCCATGCTCCAAATCCATTTTAAAGCCATTTTTAAGGCATTTCGCGCATACATGAAATGAACACATTTTTCTCCAAAACTATAACACATGCAAGCTTGTCCTGTTTGGTGGAGATGATATTTAATAAAATAAGTAGAAATCCACTAAAAGTTTTGTTTGGTTATCTTGCAATCCCGAGATAATCGTCTCCATGCTCCAAATCCATTTTAAAGCCATTTTTAAGGCATTTCGCGCATACATGAAATGAACACATTTTTCTCCAAAACTATAACAGATGCAAGCTTGTCCTGTTTGGTGGAGATGATATTTAATAAAATAAGTAGAAATCCACTAAAAGTTTTGTTTGGTTATCTTGCAATCCCGAGATAATCGTCTCCATGCTCCAAATCCATTTTAAAGCCATTTTTAAGGCATTTCGCGCATACATGAAATGAACACATTTTTCTCCAAAACTATAACAGATGCAAGCTTGTCCTGTTTGGTGGAGATGATATTTAATAAAATAAGTAGAAATCCACTAAAAGTTTTGTTTGGTTATCTTGCAATCCCGAGATAATCGTCTCCATGCTCCAAATCCATTTTAAAGCCATTTTTAAGGCATTTCGCGCATACATGAAATGAACACATTTTTCTCCAAAACTATAACAGATGCAAGCTTGTCCTGTTTGGTGGAGATGATATTTAATAAAATAAGTAGAAATCCACTAAAAGTTTTGTTTGGTTATCTTGCAATCCCGAGATAATCGTCTCCATGCTCCAAATCCATTTTAAAGCCATTTTTAAGGCATTTCGCGCATACATGAAATGAACACATTTTTCTCCAAAACTATAACAGATGCAAGCTTGTCCTGTTTGGTGGAGATGATATTTAATAAAATAAGTAGAAATCCACTAAAAGTTTTGTTTGGTTATCTTGCAATCCCGAGATAATCGTCTCCATGCTCCAAATCCATTTTAAAGCCATTTTTAAGGCATTTCGCGCATACATGAAATGAACACATTTTTCTCCAAAACTTTAACAGATGCAAGCTTGTCCTGTTTGGTGGAGATGATATTTAATAAAATAAGTAGAAATCCACTAAAAGTTTTGTTTGGTTATCTTGCAATCCCGAGATAATCGTCTCCATGCTCCAAATCCATTTTAAAGCCATTTTTAAGGCATTTCGCGCATACATGAAATGAACACATTTTTCTCCAAAACTATAACAGATGCAAGCTTGTCCTGTTTGGTGGAGATGATATTTAATAAAATAAGTAGAAATCCACTAAAAGTTTTGTTTGGTTATCTTGCAATCCCGAGATAATCGTCTCCATGCTCCAAATCCATTTTAAAGCCATTTTTAAGGCATTTCGCGCATACATGAAATGAACACATTTTTCTCCAAAACTATAACAGATGCAAGCTTGTCCTGTTTGGTGGAGATGATATTTAATAAAATAAGTAGAAATCCACTAAAAGTTTTGTTTGGTTATCTTGCAATCCCAAAATAATCGTCTCCATGCTCCAAATCCATTTTAAAGCCATTTTTAAGGCATTTTGCGCATACATGAAATGAACACATTTTTCTCCAAAACTATAACACATGCAAGCTTGTCCTGTTTGGTGGAGATGATATTTAATAAAATAAGTAGAAATCCACTAAAAGTTTTGTTTGGTTATCTTGCAATCCCGAGATAATCGTCTCCATGCTCCAAATCCATTTTAAAGCCATTTTTAAGGCATTTCGCGCATACATGAAATGAACACATTTTTCTCCAAAACTATAACAGATGCAAGCTTGTCCTGTTTGGTGGAGATGATATTTAATAAAATAAGTAGAAATCCACTAAAAGTTTTGTTTGGTTATCTTGCAATCCCGAGATAATCGTCTCCATGCTCCAAATCCATTTTAAAGACATTTTTAAGGCATTTCGCGCATACATGAAATGAACACATTTTTCTCCAAAACTATAACAGATGCAAGCTTGTCCTGTTTGGTGGAGATGATATTTAATAAAATAAGTAGAAATCCACTAAAAGTTTTGTTTGGTTATCTTGCAATCCCGAGATAATCGTCTCCATGCTCCAAATCCATTTTAAAGCCATTTTTAAGGCATTTCGCGCATACATGAAATGAACACATTTTTCTCCAAAACTATAACAGATGCAAGCTTGTCCTGTTTGGTGGAGATGATATTTAATAAAATAAGTAGAAATCCACTAAAAGTTTTGTTTGGTTATCTTGCAATCCCGAGATAATCGTCTCCATGCTCCAAATCCATTTTAAAGCCATTTTTAAGGCATTTCGCGCATACATGAAATGAACACATTTTTCTCCAAAACTATAACAGATGCAAGCTTGTCCTGTTTGGTGGAGATGATATTTAATAAAATAAGTAGAAATCCACTAAAAGTTTTGTTTGGTTATCTTGCAATCCCGAGATAATCGTCTCCATGCTCCAAATCCATTTTAAAGCCATTTTTAAGGCATTTCGCGCATACATGAAATGAACACATTTTTCTCCAAAACTATAACAGATGCAAGCTTGTCCTGTTTGGTGGAGATGATATTTAATAAAATAAGTAGAAATCCACTAAAAGTTTTGTTTGGTTATATTGCAATCCCGAGATAATCGTCTCCATGCTCCAAATCCATTTTAAAGCCATTTTTAAGGCATTTCGCGCATACATGAAATGAACACATTTTTCTCCAAAACTATAACAGATGCAAGCTTGTCCTGTTTGGTGGAGATGATATTTAATAAAATAAGTAGAAATCCACTAAAATTTTTGTTTGGTTATCTTGCAATCCCGAGATAATCGTCTCCATGCTCCAAATCCATTTTAAAGCCATTTTTAAGGCATTTCGCGCATACATGAAATGAACACATTTTTCTCCAAAACTATAACAGATGCAAGCTTGTCCTGTTTGGTGGAGATGATATTTAATAAAATAAGTAGAAATCCACTAAAAGTTTTGTTTGGTTATCTTGCAATCCCGAGATAATCGTCTCCATGCTCCAAATCCATTTTAAAGCCATTTTTAAGGCATTTCGCGCATACATGAAATGAACACATTTTTCTCCAAAACTATAACAGATGCAAGCTTGTCCTGTTTGGTGGAGATAATATTTAATAAAATAAGTAGAAATCTACTAAAAGTTTCGTTTGTTTATATTGCCATCCTGAGATAATCGTCTCCATGCTCCAAATCCATTTTAAAGCCATTTTTAAGGCATTTCGCGCATACATGAAATGAACACATTTTTCTCCAAAACTATAACAGATGCAAGCTTGTCCTGTTTGGTGGAGATGATATTTAATAAAATAAGTAGAAATCCACGAAAAGTTTTGTTTGGTTATCTTGCAATCCCGAGATAATCGTCTCCATGCTCCAAATCCATTTTAAAGCCATTTTTAAGGCATTTCGCGCATACATGAAATGAACACATTTTTCTCCAAAACTATAACAGATGCAAGCTTGTCCTGTTTGGTGGAGATGATATTTAATAAAATAAGTAGAAATCCACTAAAAGTTTTGTTTGGTTATATTGCAATCCCGAGATAATCGTCTCCATGCTCCAAATCCATTTTAAAGCCATTTTTAAGGCATTTCGCGCATACATGAAATGAACACATTTTTCTCCAAAACTATAACAGATGCAAGCTTGTCCTGTTTGGTGGAGATGATATTTAATAAAATAAGTAGAAATCCACTAAAAGTTTTGTTTGGTTATCTTGCAATCCCGAGATAATCGTCTCCATGCACCAAATCCATTTTAAAGCCATTTTTAAGGCATTTCGCGCATACATGAAATGAACACATTTTTCTCCAAAACTATAACAGATGCAAGCTTGTCCTGTTTGGTGGAGATAATATTTAATAAAATAAGTAGAAATCTACTAAAAGTTTCGTTTGTTTATATTGCCATCCTGAGATAATCGTCTCCATGCTCCAAATCCATTTTAAAGCCATTTCAAAGGCATTTTGCGCATACATGAAATGAACACATTTTTCTCCAAAACTATAACACATGCAAGCTTGTCCTGTTTGGTGGAGATGATATTTAATAAAATAAGTAGAAATCCACTAAAAGTTTTGTTTGGTTATCTTGCAATCCCGAGATAATCGTCTCCATGCTCCAAATCCATTTTAAAGCCATTTTTAAGGCATTTCGCGCATACATGAAATGAACACATTTTTCTCCAAAACTATAACAGATGCAAGCTTGTCCTGTTTGGTGGAGATGATATTTAATAAAATAAGTAGAAATCCACTAAATGTTTTGTTTGGTTATCTTGCAATCCCGAGATAATCGTCTCCATGCTCCAAATCCATTTTAAAGCCATTTTTAAGGCATTTCGCGCATACATGAAATGAACACATTTTTCTCCAAAACTATAACAGATGCAAGCTTGTCCTGTTTGGTGGAGATGATATTTAATAAAATAAGTAGAAATCCACTAAAAGTTTTGTTTGGTTATTTTGCAATCCCGAGATAATCGTCTCCATGCTCCAAATCCATTTTAAAGCCATTTCAAAGGCATTTTGCGCATACATGAAATTAACACATTTTTCTCCAAAACTATAACACATGCAAGCTTGTCCTGTTTGGTGGAGATGATATTTAATAAAATAAGTAGAAATCCACTAAAAGTTTTGTTTGGTTATCTTGCAATCCCGAGATAATCGTCTCCATGCTCCAAATCCATTTTAAAGCCATTTTTAAGGCATTTCGCGCATACATGAAATGAACACATTTTTCTCCAAAACTATAACAGATGCAAGCTTGTCCTGTTTGGTGGAGATGATATTTAATAAAATAAGTAGAAATCCACTAAAAGTTTTGTTTGGTTATCTTGCAATCCCGAGATAATCGTCTCCATGCTCCAAATCCATTTTAAAGCCATTTTTAAGGCATTTCGCGCATACATGAAATGAACACATTTTTCTCCAAAACTATAACAGATGCAAGCTTGTCCTGTTTGGTGGAGATGATATTTAATAAAATAAGTAGAAATCCACTAAAAGTTTTGTTTGGTTATCTTGCAATCCCGAGATAATCGTCTCCATGCTCCAAATCCATTTTAAAGCCATTTTTAAGGCATTTCGCGCATACATGAAATGAACACATTTTTCTCCAAAACTATAACAGATGCAAGCTTGTCCTGTTTGGTGGAGATGATATTTAATAAAATAAGTAGAAATCCACTAAAAGTTTTGTTTGGTTATCTTGCAATCCCGAGATAATCGTCTCCATGCTCCAAATCCATTTTAAAGCCATTTTTAAGGCATTTCGCGCATACATGAAATGAACACATTTTTCTCCAAAACTATAACACATGCAAGCTTGTCCTGTTTGGTGGAGATGATATTTAATAAAATAAGTAGAAATCCACTAAAAGTTTTGTTTGGTTATCTTGCAATCCCGAGATAATCGTCTCCATGCTCCAAATCCATTTTAAAGCCATTTTTAAGGCATTTCGCGCATACATGAAATGAACACATTTTTCTCCAAAACTATAACAGATGCAAGCTTGTCCTGTTTGGTGGAGATGATATTTAATAAAATAAGTAGAAATCCACTAAAAGTTTTGTTTGGTTATCTTGAAATCCCGAGATAATCGTCTCCATGCTCCAAATCCATTTTAAAGCCATTTTTAAGGCATTTCGCGCATACATGAAATGAACACATTTTTCTCCAAAACTATAACAGATGCAAGCTTGTCCTGTTTGGTGGAGATAATATTTAATAAAATAAGTAGAAATCTACTAAAAGTTTCGTTTGTTTATATTGCCATCCTGAGATAATCGTCTCCATGCTCCAAATCCATTTTAAAGCCATTTCAAAGGCATTTTGCGCATACATGAAATGAACACATTTTTCTCCAAAACTATAACACATGCAAGCTTGTCCTGTTTGGTGGAGATGATATTTAATAAAATAAGTAGAAATCCACTAAAAGTTTTGTTTGGTTATCTTGCAATCCCGAGATAATCGTCTCCATGCTCCAAATCCATTTTAAAGCCATTTTTAAGGCATTTCGCGCATACATGAAATGAACACATTTTTCTCCAAAACTATAACAGATGCAAGCTTGTCCTGTTTGGTGGAGATGATATTTAATAAAATAAGTAGAAATCCACTAAAAGTTTTGTTTGGTTATCTTGCAATCCCGAGATAATCGTCTCCATGCTCCAAATCCATTTTAAAGCCATTTTTAAGGCATTTCGCGCATACATGAAATGAACACATTTTTCTCCAAAACTATAACAGATGCAAGCTTGTCCTGTTTGGTGGAGATAATATTTAATAAAATAAGTAGAAATCTACTAAAAGTTTCGTTTGTTTATATTGCCATCCTGAGATAATCGTCTCCATGCTCCAAATCCATTTTAAAGCCATTTCAAAGGCATTTTGCGCATACATGAAATGAACACATTTTTCTCCAAAACTATAACACATGCAAGCTTGTCCTGTTTGGTGGAGATGATATTTAATAAAATAAGTAGAAATCCACTAAAAGTTTTGTTTGGTTATCTTGCAATCCCGAGATAATCGTCTCCATGCTCCAAATCCATTTTAAAGCCATTTTTAAGGCATTTCGCGCATACATGAAATGAACACATTTTTCTCCAAAACTATAACAGATGCAAGCTTGTCCTGTTTGGTGGAGATAATATTTAATAAAATAAGTAGAAATCTACTAAAAGTTTCGTTTGTTTATATTGCCATCCTGAGATAATCGTCTCCATGCTCCAAATCCATTTTAAAGCCATTTCAAAGGCATTTTGCGCATACATGAAATGAACACATTTTTCACCAAAACTATAACACATGCAAGCTTGTCCTGTTTGGTGGAGATGATATTTAATAAAATAAGTAGAAATCCACTAAAAGTTTTGTTTGGTTATCTTGCAATCCCGAGATAATCGTCTCCATGCTCCAAATCCATTTTAAAGCCATTTTTAAGGCATTTCGCGCATACATGAAATGAACACATTTTTCTCCAAAACTATAACAGATGCAAGCTTGTCCTGTTTGGTGGAGATGATATTTAATAAAATAAGTAGAAATCCACTAAAAGTTTTGTTTGGTTATCTTGCAATCCCGAGATAATCGTCTCCATGCTCCAAATCCATTTTAAAGCCATTTTTAAGGCATTTCGCGCATACATGAAATGAACACATTTTTCTCCAAAACTATAACAGATGCAAGCTTGTCCTGTTTGGTGGAGATGATATTTAATAAAATAAGTAGAAATCCACTAAAAGTTTTGTTTGGTTATCTTGCAATCCCGAGATAATCGTCTCCATGCTCCAAATCCATTTTAAAGCCATTTTTAAGGCATTTCGCGCATACATGAAATGAACACATTTTTCTCCAAAACTATAACAGATGCAAGCTTGTCCTGTTTGGTGGAGATGATATTTAATAAAATAAGTAGAAATCCACTAAAAGTTTTGTTTGGTTATCTTGCAATCCCGAGATAATCGTCTCCATGCTCCAAATCCATTTTAAAGCCATTTTTAAGGCATTTCGCGCATACATGAAATGAACACATTTTTCTCCAAAACTATAACAGATGCAAGCTTGTCCTGTTTGGTGGAGATAATATTTAATAAAATAAGTAGAAATCTACTAAAAGTTTCGTTTGTTTATATTGCCATCCTGAGATAATCGTCTCCATGCTCCAAATCCATTTTAAAGCCATTTCAAAG
The DNA here is from genome assembly GCF_048569485.1 of Anomaloglossus baeobatrachus. Taxonomy (NCBI): domain Eukaryota; kingdom Metazoa; phylum Chordata; class Amphibia; order Anura; family Aromobatidae; genus Anomaloglossus; species Anomaloglossus baeobatrachus. The sequence continues at coordinate 439,381 of NW_027441955.1, forward strand.
GCATTTTGCGCATACATGAAATGAACACATTTTTCTCCAAAACTATAACACATGCAAGCTTGTCCTGTTTGGTGGAGATGATATTTAATAAAATAAGTAGAAATCCACTAAATGTTTTGTTTGGTTATCTTGCAATCCCGAGATAATCGTCTCCATGCTCCAAATCCATTTTAAAGCCATTTTTAAGGCATTTCGCGCATACATGAAATGAACACATTTTTCTCCAAAACTATAACAGATGCAAGCTTGTCCTGTTTGGTGGAGATGATATTTAATAAAATAAGTAGAAATCCACTAAAAGTTTTGTTTGGTTATCTTGCAATCCCGAGATAATCGTCTCCATGCTCCAAATCCATTTTAAAGCCATTTTTAAGGCATTTCGCGCATACATGAAATGAACACATTTTTCTCCAAAACTATAACAGATGCAAGCTTGTCCTGTTTGGTGGAGATGATATTTAATAAAATAAGTAGAAATCCACTAAAAGTTTTGTTTGGTTATCTTGCAATCCCGAGATAATCGTCTCCATGCTCCAAATCCATTTTAAAGCCATTTTTAAGGCATTTCGCGCATACATGAAATGAACACATTTTTCTCCAAAACTATAACAGATGCAAGCTTGTCCTGTTTGGTGGAGATGATATTTAATAAAATAAGTAGAAATCCACTAAAAGTTTTGTTTGGTTATCTTGCAATCCCGAGATAATCGTCTCCATGCTCCAAATCCATTTTAAAGCCATTTTTAAGGCATTTCGCGCATACATGAAATGAACACATTTTTCTCCAAAACTATAACAGATGCAAGCTTGTCCTGTTTGGTGGAGATGATATTTAATAAAATAAGTAGAAATCTACTAAAAGTTTCGTTTGTTTATATTGCCATCCTGAGATAATCGTCTCCATGCTCCAAATTCATTTTAAAGCCATTTTTAAGGCATTTCGCGCATACATGAAATGAACACATTTTTCTCCAAAACTATAACAGATGCAAGCTTGTCCTGTTTGGTGGAGATGATATTTAATAAAATAAGTAGAAATCCACTAAAAGTTTTGTTTGGTCATCTTGCAATCCCGAGATAATCGTCTCCATGCTCCAAATCAATTTTAAAGCTATTTTTAAGGCATTTCGTGCATACATGAAATGAACACATTTTTCTCCAAAACTATAACAGATGCAAGCTTGTCCTGTTTGGTGGAGATGATATTTAATAAAATAAGTAGAAATCCACTAAAAGTTTTGTTTGGTTATATTGCAATCCCGAGATAATCGTCTCCATGCTCCAAATCCATTTTAAAGCCATTTTTAAGGCATTTCGCGCATACATGAAATGAACACATTTTTCTCCAAAACTATAACAGATGCAAGCTTGTCCTGTTTGGTGGAGATGATATTTAATAAAATAAGTAGAAATCCACTAAAAGTTTTGTTTGGTTATCTTGCAATCCCGAGATAATCGTCTCCATGCTCCAAATCCATTTTAAAGCCATTTTTAAGGCATTTCGCGCATACATGCAATGAACACATTTTTCTCCAAAACTATAACACATGCAAGCTTGTCCTGTTTGGTGGAGATGATATTTAATAAAACAAGTAGAAATCCACTAAAAGTTTTGTTTGGTTATCTTGCAATCCCGAGATAATCGTCTCCATGCTCCAAATCCATTTTAAAGCCATTTTTAAGGCATTTCGCGCATACATGAAATGAACACATTTTTCTCCAAAACTATAACAGATGCAAGCTTGTCCTGTTTGATGGAGATGATATTTAATAAAATAAGTAGAAATCCACTAAAAGTTTTGTTTGGTTATCTTGCAATCCCGAGATAATCGTCTCCATGCTCCAAATCCATTTTAAAGCCATTTTTAAGGCATCTCGCGCATACATGAAATGAACACATTTTTCTCCAAAACTATAACAGATGCAAGCTTGTCCTGTTTGGTGGAGATGATATTTAATAAAATAAGTAGAAATCCACTAAACGTTTTGTTTGGTTATCTTGCAATCCCGAGATAATCGTCTCCATGCTCCAAATCCATTTTAAAGCCATTTTTAAGGCATTTCGCGCATACATGAAATGAACACATTTTTCTCCAAAACTATAACAGATGCAAGCTTGTCCTGTTTGGTGGAGATGATATTTAATAAAATAAGTAGAAATCCACTAAAAGTTTTGTTTGGTTATCTTGCAATCCCGAGATAATCGTCTCCATGCTCCAAATCCATTTTAAAGCCATTTTTAAGGCATTTCGCGCATACATGAAATGAACACATTTTTCTCCAAAACTATAACAGATGCAAGCTTGTCCTGTTTGGTGGAGATGATATTTAATAAAATAAGTAGAAATCCACTAAAAGTTTTGTTTGGTTATCTTGCAATCCCGAGATAATCGTCTCCATGCTCCAAATCCATTTTAAAGCCATTTTTAAGGCATTTCGCGCATACATGAAATGAACACATTTTTCTCCAAAACTTTAACAGATGCAAGCTTGTCCTGTTTGGTGGAGATGATATTTAATAAAATAAGTAGAAATCCACTAAAAGTTTTGTTTGGTTATCTTGCAATCCCGAGATAATCGTCTCCATGCTCCAAATCCATTTTAAAGCCATTTTTAAGGCATTTCGCGCATACATGAAATGAACACATTTTTCTCCAAAACTATAACAGATGCAAGCTTGTCCTGTTTGGTGGAGATGATATTTAATAAAATAAGTAGAAATCCACTAAAAGTTTTGTTTGGTTATCTTGCAATCCCGAGATAATCGTCTCCATGCTCCAAATCCATTTTAAAGCCATTTTTAAGGCATTTTGCGCATACATGAAATTAACACATTTTTCTCCAAAACTATAACAGATGCAAGCTTGTCCTGTTTGGTGGAGATGATATTTAATAAAATAAGTAGAAATCCACTAAAAGTTTTGTTTGGTTATCTTGCAATCCCGAGATAATCGTCTCCATGCTCCAAATCCATTTTAAAAGCCATTTTTTAAGGCATTTCGCGCATACATGAAATGAACACATTTTTCTCCAAAACTATAACAGATGCAAGCTTGTCCTGTTTGGTGGAGATGATATTTAATAAAATAAGTAGAAATCCACTAAAAGTTTTGTTTGGTTATCTTGCAATCCCGAGATAATCGTCTCCATGCTCCAAATCCATTTTAAAGCCATTTTTAAGGCATTTCGCGCATACATGAAATGAACACATTTTTCTCCAAAACTATAATAGATGCAAGCTTGTCCTGTTTGGTGGAGATGATATTTAATAAAATAAGTAGAAATCCACTAAAAGTTTTGCTTTGGTTATCTTGCAATCCCGAGATAATCGTCTCCATGCTCCAAATCCATTTTAAAGCCATTTTTAAGGCATTTCGCGCATACATGAAATGAACACATTTTTCTCCAAAACTATAACAGATGCAAGCTTGTCCTGTTTGGTGGAGATGATATTTAATAAAATAAGTAGAAATCCACTAAAAGTTTTGTTTGGTATATCTTGCAATCCCGAGATAATCGTCTCCATGCTCCAAATCCATTTTAAAGCCATTTTTAAGGCATTTCGCGCATACATGAAATGAACACATTTTTCTCCAAAACTATAACAGATGCAAGCTTGTCCTGTTTGGTGGAGATGATATTTAATAAAATAAGTAGAAATCCACTAAAAGTTTTGTTTGGTTATCTTGCAATCCCGAGATAATCGTCTCCATGCTCCAAATCCATTTTAAAGCCATTTTTAAGGCATTTCGCGCATACATGAAATGAACACATTTTTCTCCAAAACTATAACAGATGCAAGCTTGTCCTGTTTGGTGGAGATGATATTTAATAAAATAAGTAGAAATCCACTAAAAGTTTTGTTTGGTTATCTTGCAATCCCGAGATAATCGTCTCCATGCTCCAAATCCATTTTAAAGCCATTTTTAAGGCATTTCGCGCATACATGAAATGAACACATTTTTCTCCAAAACTTTAACAGATGCAAGCTTGTCCTGTTTGGTGGGAGATGATATTTAATAAAATAAGTAGAAATCCACTAAAAGTTTTGTTTGGTTATCTTGCAATCCCGAGATAATCGTCTCCATGCTCCAAATCCATTTTAAAGCCATTTTTAAGGCATTTCGCGCATACATGAAATGAACACATTTTTCTCCCAAAACTATAACAGATGCAAGCTTGTCCTGTTTGGTGGAGATGATATTTAATAAAATAAGTAGGAAATCCACTAAAAGTTTTGTTTGGTTATCTTGCAATCCCGAGATAATCGTCTCCATGCTCCAAATCCATTTTAAAGCCATTTTTAAGGCATTTCGCGCATACATGAAATGAACACATTTTTCTCCAAAACTATAACAGATGCAAGCTTGTCCTGTTTGGTGGAGATGATATTTAATAAAATAAGTAGAAATCCACTAAAAGTTTTGTTTGGTTATCTTGCAATCCCGAGATAATCGTCTCCATGCTCCAAATCCATTTTAAAAGCCATTTTTAAGGCATTTCGCGCATACATGAAATGAACACATTTTTCTCCAAAACTATAACAGATGCAAGCTTGTCCTGTTTGGTGGAGATAATATTTAATAAAATAAGTAGAAATCTACTAAAAGTTTCGTTTGTTTATATTGCCATCCTGAGATAATCGTCTCCATGCTCCAAATCCATTTTAAAGCCATTTTTAAGGCATTTTGCGCATACATGAAATGAACACATTTTTCTCCAAAACTATAACAGATGCAAGCTTGTCCTGTTTGGTGGAGATGATATTTAATAAAATAAGTAAGAAATCCACTAAAAGTTTTGTTTGGTTATCTTGCAATCCCGAGATAATCGTCTCCATGCTCCAAATCCATTTTAAAGCCATTTTTAAGGCATTTCGCGCATACATGAAATGAACACATTTTTCTCCAAAACTATAACAGATGCAAGCTTGTCCTGTTTGGTGGAGATGATATTTAATAAAATAAGTAGAAATCCACTAAAAGTTTTGTTTGGTTATCTTGCAATCCCGAGATAATCGTCTCCATGCTCCAAATCCATTTTAAAGCCATTTTTAAGGCATTTCGCGCATACATGAAATGAACACATTTTTCTCCAAAACTATAACAGATGCAAGCTTGTCCTGTTTGGTGGAGATGATATTTAATAAAATAAGTAGAAATCCACTAAAAGTTTTGTTTGGTTATCTTGCAATCCCGAGATAATCGTCTCCATGCTCCAAATCCATTTTAAAACCATTTTTAAGGCATTTCGCGCATACATGAAATGAACACATTTTTCTCCAAAACTATAACAGATGCAAGCTTGTCCTGTTTGGTGGAGATGATATTTAATAAAATAAGTAGAAATCCACTAAAAGTTTTGTTTGGTTATATTGCAATCCCGAGATAATCGTCTCCATGCTCCAAATCCATTTTAAAGCCATTTTTAAGCATTTCGCGCATACATGAAATGAACACATTTTTCTCCAAAACTATAACAGATGCAAGCTTGTCCTGTTTGGTGGAGATGATATTTAATAAAATAAGTAGAAATCCACTAAAAGTTTTGTTTGGTTATCTTGCAATCCCGAGATAATCGTCTCCATGCTCCAAATCCATTTTAAAGCCATTTTTAAGGCATTTCGCGCATACATGAAATGAACACATTTTTCTCCAAAACTATAACAGATGCAAGCTTGTCCCTGTTTGGTGGAGATGATATTTAATAAAATAAGTAGAAATCCACTAAAAGTTTTGTTTGGTTATCTTGCAATCCCGAGATAATCGTCTCCATGCTCCAAATCCATTTTAAAGCCATTTTTAAGGCATTTCGCGCATACATGAAATGAACACATTTTTCTCCAAAACTATAACAGATGCAAGCTTGTCCTGTTTGGTGGAGATGATATTTAATAAAATAAGTAGAAATCCACTAAAAGTTTTGTTTGGTTATCTTGCAATCCCGAGATAATCGTCTCCATGCTCCAAATCCATTTTAAAGCCATTTTTAAGGCAATTCGCGCATACATGAAATGAACACATTTTTCTCCAAAACTATAACAGATGCAAGCTTGTCCTGTTTGGTTGAGATGATATTTAATAAAATAAGTAGAAATCCACTAAAAGTTTTGTTTGGTTATCTTGCAATCCCGAGATAATCGTCTCCATGCTCCAAATCCATTTTAAAGCCATTTCAAAGGCATTTTGCGCATAAATTAAATTAACACATTTTTCTCCAAAACTATAACACATGCAAGCTTGTCCTGTTTGGTGGAGATGATATTTAATAAAATAAGTAGAAATCCACTAAAAGTTTTGTTTGGTTATCTTGCAATCCCGAGATAATCGTCTCCATGCTCCAAATCCATTTTAAAGCCATTTTTAAGGCAATTCGCGCATACATGAAATGAACACATTTTTTCTCCAAAACTATAACAGATGCAAGCTTGTCCTGTTTGGTGGAGATGATATTTAATAAAACAAGTAGAAATCCACTAAAAGTTTTGTTTGGTTATCTTGCAATCCTGAGATAATCGTCTCCATGCTCCAAATCCATTTTAAAGCCATTTTTAAGGCATTTCGCGCATACATGAAATGAACACATTTTTCTCCAAAACTATAACAGATGCAAGCTTGTCCTGTTTGGTGGAGATGATATTTAATAAAATAAGTAGAAATCCACTAAAAGTTTTGTTTGGTTATCTTGCAATCCCGAGATAATCGTCTCCATGCTCCAAATCCATTTTAAAGCCATTTTTAAGGCATTTCGCGCATACATGAAATGAACACATTTTTCTCCAAAACTATAACAGATGCAAGCTTGTCCTGTTTGGTGGAGATGATATTTAATAAAATAAGTAGAAATCCACTAAAAGTTTTGTTTGGTTATCTTGCAATCCCGAGATAATCGTCTCCATGCTCCAAATCAATTTTAAAGCTATTTTTAAGGCATTTCGCGCATACATGAAATGAACACATTTTTCTCCAAAACTATAACAGATGCAAGCTTGTCCTGTTTGGTGGAGATGATATTTAATAAAATAAGTAGAAATCCACTAAAAGTTTTGTTTGGTTATATTGCAATCCCGAGATAATCGTCTCCATGCTCCAAATCCATTTTAAAGCCATTTTTAAGGTATTTCGCGCATACATGAAATGAACACATTTTTCTCCAAAACTATAACAGATGCAAGCTTGTCCTGTTTGGTGGAGATGATATTTAATAAAATAAGTAGAAATCCACTAAAAGTTTTGTTTGGTTATCTTGCAATCCCGAGATAATCGTCTCCATGCTCCAAATCCATTTTAAAGCCATTTTTAAGGCATTTCGCGCATACATGCAATGAACACATTTTTCTCCAAAACTATAACACATGCAAGCTTGTCCTGTTTGGTGGAGATGATATTTAATAAAATAAGTAGAAATCCACTAAAAGTTTTGTTTGGTTATCTTGCAATCCCGAGATAATCGTCTCCATGCTCCAAATCCATTTTAAAGCCATTTTTAAGGCATTTCGCGCATACATGAAATGAACACATTTTTCTCCAAAACTATAACAGATGCAAGCTTGTCCTGTTTGGTGGAGATGATATTTAATAAAATAAGTAGAAATCCACTAAAAGTTTTGTTTGGTTATATTGCAATCCCGAGATAATCGTCTCCATGCTCCAAATCCATTTTAAAGCCATTTTTAAGGCATTTCGCGCATACATGAAATGAACACATTTTTCTCCAAAACTATAACAGATGCAAGCTTGTCCTTTTTGGTGGAGATGATATTTAATAAAATAAGTAGAAATCCACTAAAAGTTTTGTTTGGTTATCTTGCAATCCCGAGATAATCGTCTCCATGCTCCAAATCCATTTTAAAGCCATTTTTAAGGCATTTCGCGCATACATGAAATGAACACATTTTTCTCCAAAACTATAACAGATGCAAGCTTGTCCTGTTTGGTGGAGATGATATTTAATAAAATAAGTAGAAATCCACTAAAAGTTTTGTTTGGTTATATTGCAATCCCGAGATAATCGTCTCCATGCTCCAAATCCATTTTAAAGCCATTTTTAAGGCATTTCGCGCATACATGAAATGAACACATTTTTCTCCAAAACTATAACAGATGCAAGCTTGTCCTGTTTGGTGGAGATGATATTTAATAAAATAAGTAGAAATACTAAAAGTTTTGTTTGGTTATCTTGCAATCCCGAGATAATCGTCTCCATGCTCCAAATCCATTTTAAAGCCATTTTTAAGGCATTTCGCGCATACATGAAATGAACACATTTTTCTCCAAAACTATAACAGATGCAAGCTTGTCCTGTTTGGTGGAGATGATATTTAATAAAATAAGTAGAAATCCACTAAAAGTTTTGTTTGGTTATCTTGCAATCCCGAGATAATCGTCTCCATGCTCCAAATCCATTTTAAAGCCATTTTTAAGGCATTTCGCGCATACATGAAATGAACACATTTTTCTCCAAAACTATAACAGATGCAAGCTTGTCCTGTTTGGTGGAGATGATATTTAATAAAATAAGTAGAAATCCACTAAAAGTTTTGTTTGGTTATCTTGCAATCCCGAGATAATCGTCTCCATGCTCCAAATCCATTTTAAAGCCATTTTTAAGGCATTTTGCGCATACATGAAATGAACACATTTTTCTCCAAAACTATAACACATGCAAGCTTGTCCTGTTTGGTGGAGATGATATTTAATAAAATAAGTAGAAATCCACTAAAAGTTTTGTTTGGTTATCTTGCAATCCCGAGATAATCGTCTCCATGCTCCAAATCCATTTTAAAGCCAGTTTTTAAGGCATTTCGCGCATACATGAAATGAACACATTTTTCTCCAAAACTATAACAGATGCAAGCTTGTCCCTGTTTGGTGGAGATGATATTTAATAAAATAAGTAGAAATCCACTAAAAGTTTTGTTTGGTTATCTTGCAATCCCGAGATAATCGTCTCCATGCTCCAAATCCATTTTAAAGCCATTTTTAAGGCATTTCGCGCATACATGAAATGAACACATTTTTCTCCAAAACTATAACAGATGCAAGCTTGTCCTGTTTGGTGGAGATGATATATTTAATAAAATAAGTAGAAATCCACTAAATGTTTTGTTTGGTTATCTTGCAATCCCGAGATAATCGTCTCCATGCTCCAAATCCATTTTTAAAGCCATTTTTAAGGCATTTCGCGCATACATGAAATGAACACATTTTTCTCCAAAACTATAACAGATGCAAGCTTGTCCTGTTTGGTGGAGATGATATTTAATAAAATAAGTAGAAATCCACTAAAAGTTTTGTTTGGTTATATTGCAATGCCCGAGATAATCGTCTCCATGCTCCAAATCCATTTTAAAGCCATTTTTAAGGCATTTCGCGCATACATGAAATGAACACATTTTTCTCCAAAACTATAACAGATGCAAGCTTGTCCTGTTTGGTGGAGATGATATTTAATAAAATAAGTAGAAATCCACTAAAAGTTTTGTTTGGTTATCTTGCAATCCGAGATAATCGTCTCCATGCTCCAAATCCATTTTAAAGCCATTTTTAAGGCATTTCGCGCATACATGAAATGAACACATTTTTCTCCAAAACTATAACAGATGCAAGCTTGTCCTGTTTGGTGGAGATGATATTTAATAAAATAAGTAGAAATCCACTAAAAGTTTTGTTTGGTTATCTTGCAATCCCGAGATAATCGTCTCCATGCTCCAAATCCATTTTAAAGCCATTTTTAAGGCATTTCGCGCATACATGAAATGAACACATTTTTCTCCAAAACTTTAACAGATGCAAGCTTGTCCTGTTTGGTGGAGATGATATTTAATAAAATAAGTAGAAATCCACTAAAAGTTTTGTTTGGTTATCTTGCAATCCCGAGATAATCGTCTCCATGCTCCAAATCCATGTTAAAGCCATTTTTAAGGCATTTCGCGCATACATGAAATGAACACATTTTTCTCCAAAACTATAACAGATGCAAGCTTGTCCTGTTTGGTGGAGATGATATTTAATAAAATAAGTAGAAATCCACTAAACGTTTTGTTTGGTTATCTTGCAATCCCGAGATAATCGTCTCCATGCTCCAAATCCATTTTAAAGCCATTTTTAAGGCATTTCGCGCATACATGAAATGAACACATTTTTCTCCAAAACTATAACAGATGCAAGCTTGTCCTGTTTGGTGGAGATGATATTTAATAAAATAAGTAGAAATCCACTAAAAGTTTTGTTTGGTTATCTTGCAATCCCGAGATAATCGTCTCCATGCTCCAAATCCATTTTAAAGCCATTTTTAAGGCATTTCGCGCATACATGAAATGAACACATTTTTCTCCAAAACTATAACAGATGCAAGCTTGTCCTGTTTGGTGGAGATGATATTTAATAAAATAAGTAGAAATCCACTAAAAGTTTTGTTTGGTTATCTTGCAATCCCGAGATAATCGTCTCCATGCTCCAAATCCATTTTAAAGCCATTTTTAAGGCATTTCGCGCATACATGAAATGAACACATTTTTCTCCAAAACTATAACAGATGCAAGCTTGTCCTGTTTGGTGGAGATGATATTTAATAAAATAAGTAGAAATCCACTAAAAGTTTTGTTTGGTTATCTTGCAATCCCGAGATAATCGTCTCCATGCTCCAAATCCATTTTAAAGCCATTTTTAAGGCATTTCGCGCATACATGAAATGAACACATTTTTCTCCAAAACTATAACAGATGCAAGCTTGTCCTGTTTGGTGGAGATGATATTTAATAAAATAAGTAGAAATCCACTAAAAGTTTTGTTTGGTTATCTTGCAATCCCGAGATAATCGTCTCCATGCTCCAAATCCATTTTAAAGCCATTTTTAAGGCATTTCGCGCATACATGAAATGAACACATTTTTCTCCAAAACTATAACAGATGCAAGCTTGTCCTGTTTGGTGGAGATGATATTTAATAAAATAAGTAGAAATCCACTAAAAGTTTTGTTTGGTTATCTTGCAATCCCGAGATAATCGTCTCCATGCTCCAAATCCATTTTAAAGCCATTTTTAAGGCATTTCGCGCATACATGAAATGAACACATTTTTCTCCAAAACTATAACAGATGCAAGCTTGTCCTGTTTGGTGGAGATGATATTTAATAAAATAAGTAGAAATCCACTAAAAGTTTTGTTTGGTTATCTTGCAATCCCGAGATAATCGTCTCCATGCTCCAAATCCATTTTAAAGCCATTTTTAAGGCATTTCGCGCATACATGAAATGAACACATTTTTCTCCAAAACTATAACAGATGCAAGCTTGTCCTGTTTGGTGGAGATGATATTTAATAAAATAAGTAGAAATCCACTAAACGTTTTGTTTGGTTATCTTGCAATCCCGAGATAATCGTCTCCATGCTCCAAATCCATTTTAAAGCCATTTTTAAGGCATTTCGCGCATACATGAAATGAACACATTTTTCTCCAAAACTATAACAGATGCAAGCTTGTCCTGTTTGGTGGAGATGATATTTAATAAAATAAGTAGAAATCCACTAAAAGTTTTGTTTGGTTATCTTGCAATCCCGAGATAATCGTCTCCATGCTCCAAATCCATTTTAAAGCCATTTTTAAGGCATTTCGCGCATACATGAAATGAACACATTTTTTCTCCAAAACTATAAACAGATGCAAGCTTGTCCTGTTTGGTGGAGATGATATTTAATAAAATAAGTAGAAATCCACTAAAAGTTTTGTTTGGTTATCTTGCAATCCCGAGATAATCGTCTCCATGCTCCAAATCCATTTTAAAGCCATTTTTAAGGCATTTCGCGCATACATGAAATGAACACATTTTTCTCCAAAACTATAACAGATGCAAGCTTGTCCTGTTTGGTGGAGATGATATTTAATAAAATAAGTAGAAATCCACTAAAAGTTTTGTTTGGTTATCTTGCAATCCCGAGATAATCGTCTCCATGCTCCAAATCCATTTTAAAGCCATTTTTAAGGCATTTCGCGCATACATGAAATGAACACATTTTTCTCCAAAACTATAACAGATGCAAGCTTGTCCTGTTTGGTGGAGATGATATTTAATAAAATAAGTAGAAATCCACTAAAAGTTTTGTTTGGTTATCTTGCAATCCCGAGATAATCGTCTCCATGCTCCAAATCCATTTTAAAGCCATTTTTAAGGCATTTCGCGCATACATGAAATGAACACATTTTTCTCCAAAACTATAACAGATGCAAGCTTGTCCTGTTTGGTGGAGATGATATTTAATAAAATAAGTAGAAATCCACTAAAAGTTTTGTTTGGTTATCTTGCAATCCCGAGATAATCGTCTCCATGCTCCAAATCCATTTTAAAGCCATTTTTAAGGCATTTCGCGCATACATGAAATGAACACATTTTTCTCCAAAACTATAACAGATGCAAGCTTGTCCTGTTTGGTGGAGATGATATTTAATAAAATAAGTAGAAATCCACTAAAAGTTTTGTTTGGTTATCTTGCAATCCCGAGATAATCGTCTCCATGCTCCAAATCCATTTTAAAGCCATTTTTAGGCATTTCGCGCATACATGAAATGAACACATTTTTCTCCAAAACTATAACAGATGCAAGCTTGTCCTGTTTGGTGGAGATGATATTTAATAAAATAAGTAGAAATCCACTAAAAGTTTTGTTTGGTTATCTTGCAATCCCGAGATAATCGTCTCCATGCTCCAAATCCATTTTAAAGCCATTTTTAAGGCATTTCGCGCATACACGAAATGAACACATTTTTCTCCAAAACTTTAACAGATGCAAGCTTGTCCTGTTTGGTGGAGATGATATTTAATAAAATAAGTAGAAATCCACTAAAAGTTTTGTTTGGTTATCTTGCAATCCCGAGATAATCTTCTCCATGCTCCAAATCCATTTTAAAGCCATTTTTAAGGCATTTCGCGCATACATGAAATGAACACATTTTTCTCCAAAACTATAACAGATGCAAGCTTGTCCTGTTTGGTGGAGATGATATTTAATAAAATAAGTAGAAATCCACTAAAAGTTTTGTTTGGTTATCTTGCAATCCCGAGATAATCGTCTCCATGCTCCAAATCCATTTTAAAGCCATTTTTAAGGCATTTCGCGCATACATGAAATGAACACATTTTTCTCCAAAACTATAACAGATGCAAGCTTGTCCTGTTTGGTGGAGATGATATTTAATAAAATAAGTAGAAATCCACTAAAAGTTTTGTTTGGTTATCTTGCAATCCCGAGATAATCGTCTCCATGCTCCAAATCCATTTTAAAGCCATTTTTAAGGCATTTCGCGCATACATGAAATGAACACATTTTTCTCCAAAACTATAACAGATGCAAGCTTGTCCTGTTTGGTGGAGATGATATTTAATAAAATAAGTAGAAATCCACTAAAAGTTTTGTTTGGTTATATTGCAATCCCGAGATAATCGTCTCCATGCTCCAAATCCATTTTAAAGCCATTTTTAAGGCATTTCGCGCATACATGAAATGAACACATTTTTCTCCAAAACTATAACAGATGCAAGCTTGTCCTGTTTGGTGGAGATGATATTTAATAAAATAAGTAGAAATCCACTAAAAGTTTTGTTTGGTTATCTTGCAATCCCGAGATAATCGTCTCCATGCTCCAAATCCATTTTAAAGCCATTTTTAAGGCATTTCGCGCATACATGAAATGAACACATTTTTCTCCAAAACTATAACAGATGCAAGCTTGTCCTGTTTGGTGGAGATGATATTTAATAAAATAAGTAGAAATCCACTAAAAGTTTTGTTTGGTTATCTTGCAATCCCGAGATAATCGTCTCCATGCTCCAAATCCATTTTAAAGCCATTTTTAAGGCATTTCGCGCATACATGAAATGAACACATTTTTCTCCAAAACTATAACAGATGCAAGCTTGTCCTGTTTGGTGGAGATGATATTTAATAAAATAAGTAGAAATCCACTAAAAGTTTTGTTTGGTTATCTTGCAATCCCGAGATAATCGTCTCCATGCTCCAAATCCATTTTAAAGCCATTTTTAAGGCATTTCGCGCATACATGAAATGAACACATTTTTCTCCAAAACTATAACAGATGCAAGCTTGTCCTGTTTGGTGGAGATGATATTTAATAAAATAAGTAGAAATCCACTAAAAGTTTTGTTTGGTTATCTTGCAATCCCGAGATAATCGTCTCCATGCTCCAAATCCATTTTAAAGCCATTTTTAAGGCATTTCGCGCATACATGAAATGAACACATTTTTCTCCAAAACTATAACAGATGCAAGCTTGTCCTGTTTGGTGGAGATGATATTTAATAAAATAAGTAGAAATCCACTAAAAGTTTTGTTTGGTTATCTTGCAATCCCGAGATAATCGTCTCCATGCTCCAAATCCATTTTAAAGCCATTTCAAAGGCATTTTGCGCATACATGAAATTAACACATTTTTCTCCAAAACTATAACACATGCAAGCTTGTCCTGTTTGGTGGAGATGATATTTAATAAAATAAGTAGAAATCCACTAAAAGTTTTGTTTTGGTTATCTTGCAATCCCGAGATAATCGTCTCCATGCTCCAAATCCATTTTAAAGCCATTTTTAAGGCATTTCAGCGCATACATGAAATGAACACATTTTTCTCCAAAACTATAACAGATGCAAGCTTGTCCTGTTTGGTGGAGATGATATTTAATAAAATAAGTAGAAATCCACTAAAAGTTTTGTTTGGTTATCTTGCAATCCCGAGATAATCGTCTCCATGCTCCAAATCCATTTTAAAGCCATTTTTTAAGGCATTTCGCGCATACATGAAATGAACACATTTTTTCTCCAAAACTATAACAGATGCAAGCTTGTCCTGTTTGGTGGAGATGATATTTAATAAAATAAGTAGAAATCCACTAAACGTTTTGTTTGGTTATCTTGCAATCCCGAGATAATCGTCTCTATGCTCCAAATCCATTTTAAAGCCATTTTTAAGGCATTTCGCGCATACATGAAATGAGCACATTTTTCTCCAAAACTATAACAGATGCAAGCTTGTCCTGTTTGGTGGAGATGATATTTAATAAAATAAGTAGAAATCCACTAAAAGTTTTGTTTGGTTATATTGCAATCCCCGAGATAATCGTCTCCATCCTCCAAATCCATTTTAAAGCCATTTTTAAGGCATTTCGCGCATACATGAAATGAACACATTTTTCTCCAAAACTATAACAGATGCAAGCTTGTCCTGTTTGGTGGAGATGATATTTAATAAAATAAGTAGAAATCCACTAAAAGTTTTGTTTGGTTATCTTGCAATCCCGAGATAATCGTCTCCATGCTCCAAATCCATTTTAAAGCCATTTTTAAGGCATTTCGCGCATACATGAAATGAACACATTTTTTCTCCAAAACTATAACAGATGCAAGCTTGTCCTGTTTGGTGGGAGATGATATTTAATAAAATAAGTAGAAATCCACTAAAAGTTTTGTTTGGTTATCTTGCAATCCCGAGATAATCGTCTCCATGCTCCAAATCCATTTTAAAGCCATTTCAAAGGCATTTTGCGCATACATGAAATTAACACATTTTTCTCCAAAAACTATAACACATGCAAGCTTGTCCTGTTTGGTGGGGATGATGATTTAATAAAATAAGTAGAAATCCACTAAAAGTTTTGTTTGTTTATCTTGCAATCCCGAGATAATCGTCTCCATGCTCCAAATCCATTTTAAAGCCATTTTTAAGGCATTTCGCGCATACATGAAATGAACACATTTTTCTCCAAAACTATAACAGATGCAAGCTTGTCCTGTTTGGTGGAGATGATATTTAATAAAATAAGTAGAAATCCACTAAAAGTTTTGTTTGGTTATCTTGCATCCCGAGATAATCGTCTCCATGCTCCAAATCCATTTTAAAGCCATTTTTAAGGCATTTCGCGCATACATGAAATGAACACATTTTTCTCCAAAACTATAACAGATGCAAGCTTGTCCTGTTTGGTGGAGATGATATTTAATAAAATAAGTAGAAATCCACTAAACGTTTTGTTTGGTTATCTTGCAATCCCGAGATAATCGTCTCCATGCTCCAAATCCATTTTTAAAGCCATTTTTAAGGCATTTCGCGCATACATGAAATGAACACATTTTTCTCCAAAACTATAACAGATGCAAGCTTGTCCTGTTTGGTGGAGATGATATTTAATAAAATAAGTAGAAATCCACTAAAAAGTTTTGTTTTGGTTATATTGCAATCCCGAGATAATCGTCTCCATGCTCCAAATCCATTTTAAAGCCATTTTTAAGGCATTTCGCGCATACATGAAATGAACACATTTTTCTCCAAAACTATAACAGATGCAAGCTTGTCCTGTTTGGTGGAGATGATATTTAATAAAATAAGTAGAAATCCACTAAAAGTTTTGTTTGGTTATCTTGCAATCCCGAGATAATCGTCTCCATGCTCCAAATCCATTTTTAAAGCCATTTTTAAGGCATTTCGCGCATACATGAAATGAACACATTTTTCTCCAAAACTATAACAGATGCAAGCTTGTCCTGTTTGGTGGAGATGATATTTAATAAAATAAGTAGAAATCCACTAAAAGTTTTGTTTGGTTATCTTGCAATCCCGAGATAATCGTCTCCATGCTCCAAATCCATTTTAAAGCCATTTCAAAGGCATTTTGCGCATACATGAAATTAACACATTTTTCTCCAAAACTATAACACATGCAAGCTTGTCCTGTTTGGTGGAGATGATATTTAATAAAATAAGTAGAAATCCACTAAAAGTTTTGTTTGGTTATCTTGCAATCCCGAGATAATCGTCTCCATGCTCCAAATCCATTTTAAAGCCATTTTTAAGGCATTTCGCGCATACATGAAATGAACACATTTTTCTCCAAAACTATAACAGATGCAAGCTTGTCCTGTTTGGTGGAGATGATATTTAATAAAATAAGTAGAAATCCACTAAAAGTTTTGTTTGGTTATCTTGCAATCCCGAGATAATCGTCTCCATGCTCCAAATCCATTTTAAAGCCATTTTTAAGGCATTTCGCGCATACATGAAATGAACACATTTTTCTCCAAAACTATAACAGATGCAAGCTTGTCCTGTTTGGTGGAGATGATATTTAATAAAATAAGTAGAAATCCACTAAACGTTTTGTTTGGTTATCTTGCAATCCCGAGATAATCGTCTCCATGCTCCAAATCCATTTTAAAGCCATTTTTAAGGCATTTCGCACATACATGAAATGAACACATTTTTCTCCAAAACTATAACAGATGCAAGCTTGTCCTGTTTGGTGGAGATGATATTTAATAAAATAAGTAGAAATCCACTAAAAGTTTTGTTTGGTTATCTTGCAATCCCGAGATAATCGTCTCCATGCTCCAAATCCATTTTAAAGCCATTTTTAAGGCAATTTCGCGCATACATGAAATGAACACATTTTTCTCCAAAACTTTAACAGATGCAAGCTTGTCCTGTTTGGTGGAGATGATATTTAATAAAATAAGTAGAAATCCACTAAAAGTTTTGTTTGGTTATCTTGCAATCCCGAGATAATCGTCTCCATGCTCCAAATCCATTTTAAAGCCATTTTTAAGGCATTTCGCGCATACATGAAATGAACACATTTTTCTCCAAAACTATAACAGATGCAAGCTTGTCCTGTTTGGTGGAGATGATATTTAATAAAATAAGTAGAAATCCAATAAAAGTTTTGTTTGGTTATCTTGCAATCCCGAGATAATCGTCTCCATGCTCCAAATCCATTTTAAAGCCATTTTTAAGGCATTTCGCGCATACATGAAATGAACACATTTTTCTCCAAAACTATAACAGATGCAAGCTTGTCCTGTTTGGTGGAGATAATATTTAATAAAAATAAGTAGAAATCTACTAAAAGTTTCGTTTGTTTATATTGCCATCCCTGAGATAATCGTCTCCATGCTCCAAATCCATTTTAAAGCCATTTTTAAGGCATTTTGCGCATACATGAAATGAACACATTTTTCTCCAAAACTATAACACATGCAAGCTTGTCCTGTTTGGTGGAGATGATATTTAATAAAATAAGTAGAAATCCACTAAAAGTTTTGTTTGGTTATCTTGCAATCCTGAGATAATCGTCTCCATGCTCCAAATCCATTTTAAAGCCATTTTTAAGGCATTTCGCGCATACATGAAATGAACACATTTTTCTCCAAAACTATAACAGATGCAAGCTTGTCCTGTTTGGTGGAGATGATATTTAATAAAATAAGTAGAAATCCACTAAAAGTTTTGTTTGGTTATCTTGCAATCCCGAGATAATCGTCTCCATGCTCCAAATCCATTTTAAAGCCATTTTTAAGGCATTTCGCGCATACATGAAATGAACACATTTTTCTCCAAAACTATAACAGATGCAAGCTTGTCCTGTTTGGTGGAGATGATATTTAATAAAATAAGTAGAAATCCACTAAAAGTTTTGTTTGGTTATCTTGCAATCCCGAGATAATCGTCTCCATGCTCCAAATCCATTTTAAAGCCATTTTTAAGGCATTTCGCGCATACATGAAATGAACACATTTTTCTCCAAAACTATAACAGATGCAAGCTTGTCCTGTTTGGTGGAGATGATATTTAATAAAATAAGTAGAAATCCACTAAAAGTTTTGTTTGGTTATCTTGCAATCCCGAGATAATCGTCTCCATGCTCCAAATCCATTTTAAAGCCATTTTTAAGGCATTTCGCGCATACATGAAATGAACACATTTTTCTCCAAAACTATAACAGATGCAAGCTTGTCCTGTTTGGTGGAGATGATATTTAATAAAATAAGTAGAAATCCACTAAAAGTTTTGTTTGGTTATCTTGCAATCCCGAGATAATCGTCTCCATGCTCCAAATCCATTTTAAAGCCATTTTTAAGGCATTTCGCGCATACATGAAATGAACACATTTTTCTCCAAAACTATAACAGATGCAAGCTTGTCCTGTTTGGTGGAGATGATATTTAATAAAATAAGTAGAAATCCACTAAAAGTTTTGTTTGGTTATCTTGCAATCCCGAGATAATCGTCTCCATGCTCCAAATCCATTTTAAAGCCATTTTTAAGGCATTTCGCGCATACATGAAATGAACACATTTTTCTCCAAAACTATAACAGATGCAAGCTTGTCCTGTTTGGTGGAGATGATATTTAATAAAATAAGTAGAAATCCACTAAAAGGTTTTGTTTGGTTATCTTGCAATCCCGAGATAATCGTCTCCATGCTCCAAATCCATTTTAAAGCCATTTTTAAGGCATTTCGCGCATACATGAAATGAACACATTTTTCTCCAAAACTATAACAGATGCAAGCTTGTCCTGTTTGGTGGAGATGATATTTAATAAAATAAGTAGAAATCCACTAAAAGTTTTGTTTGGTTATCTTGCAATCCCGAGATAATCGTCTCCATGCTCAAAATCCATTTTAAAGCCATTTTTAAGGCATTTCGCGCATACATGAAATGAACACATTTTTCTCCAAAACTATAACAGATGCAAGCTTGTCCTGTTTGGTGGAGATGATATTTAATAAAATAAGTAGAAATCCACTAAAAGTTTTGTTTGGTTATCTTGCAATCCCGAGATAATCGTCTCCATGCTCCAAATCCATTTTAAAGCCATTTTTAAGGCATTTCGCGCATACATGAAATGAACACATTTTTCTCCAAAACTATAACAGATGCAAGCTTGTCCTGTTTGGTGGAGATGATATTTAATAAAATAAGTAGAAATCCACTAAAAGTTTTGTTTGGTTATCTTGCAATCCCGAGATAATCGTCTCCATGCTCCAAATCCATTTTAAAGCCATTTTTAAGGCATTTCGCGCATACATGAAATGAACACATTTTTCTCCAAAACTATAACAGATGCAAGCTTGTCCTGTTTGGTGGAGATGATATTTAATAAAATAAGTAGAAATCCACTAAAAGTTTTGTTTGGTTATCTTGCAATCCCGAGATAATCGTCTCCATGCTCCAAATCCATTTTAAAGCCATTTTTAAGGCATTTCGCGCATACATGAAATGAACACATTTTTCTCCAAAACTATAACAGATGCAAGCTTGTCCTGTTTGGTGGAGATGATATTTAATAAAATAAGTAGAAATCCACTAAAAGTTTTGTTTGGTTATCTTGCAATCCCGAGATAATCGTCTCCATGCTCCAAATCCATTTTAAAGCCATTTTTAAGGCATTTCGCGCATACATGAAATGAACACATTTTTCTCCAAAACTATAACAGATGCAAGCTTGTCCTGTTTGGTGGAGATGATATTTAATAAAATAAGTAGAAATCCACTAAAAGTTTTGTTTGGTTATCTTGCAATCCCGAGATAATCGTCTCCATGCTCCAAATCCATTTTAAAGCCATTTTTAAGGCATTTCGCGCATACATGAAATGAACACATTTTTCTCCAAAACTATAACAGATAGCAAGCTTGTCCTGTTTGGTGGAGATGATATTTAATAAAATAAGTAGAAATCCACTAAAAGTTTTGTTTGGTTATCTTGCAATCCCGAGATAATCGTCTCCATGCTCCAAATCCATTTTAAAGCCATTTTTAAGGCATTTCGCGCATACATGAAATGAACACATTTTTCTCCAAAACTATAACAGATGCAAGCTTGTCCTGTTTGGTGGAGATGATATTTAATAAAATAAGTAGAAATCCACTAAAAGTTTTGTTTGGTTATCTTGCAATCCCGAGATAATCGTCTCCATGCTCCAAATCCATTTTAAAGCCATTTTTAAGGCATTTCGCGCATACATGAAATGAACACATTTTTCTCCAAAACTATAACAGATGCAAGCTTGTCCTGTTTGGTGGAGATGATATTTAATAAAATAAGTAGAAATCCACTAAAAGTTTTGTTTGGTTATCTTGCAATCCCGAGATAATCGTCTCCATGCTCCAAATCCATTTTAAAGCCATTTTTAAGGCATTTCGCGCATACATGAAATGAACACATTTTTCTCCAAAACTATAACAGATGCAAGCTTGTCCTGTTTGGTGGAGATGATATTTAATAAAATAAGTAGAAATCCACTAAAAGTTTTGTTTGGTTATCTTGCAATCCCGAGATAATCGTCTCCATGCTCCAAATCCATTTTAAAGCCATTTTTAAGGCATTTCGCGCATACATGAAATGAACACATTTTTCTCCAAAACTATAACAGATGCAAGCTTGTCCTGTTTGGTGGAGATGATATTTAATAAAATAAGTAGAAATCCACTAAAAGTTTTGTTTGGTTATCTTGCAATCCCGAGATAATCGTCTCCATGCTCCAAATCCATTTTAAAGCCATTTTTAAGGCATTTCGCGCATACATGAAATGAACACATTTTTCTCCAAAACTATAACAGATGCAAGCTTGTCCTGTTTGGTGGAGATGATATTTAATAAAATAAGTAGAAATCCACTAAAAGTTTTGTTTGGTTATCTTGCAATCCCGAGATAATCGTCTCCATGCTCCAAATCCATTTTAAAGCCATTTTTAAGGCATTTCGCGCATACATGAAATGAACACATTTTTCTCCAAAACTATAACAGATGCAAGCTTGTCCTGTTTGGTGGAGATGATATTTAATAAAATAAGTAGAAATCCACTAAAAGTTTTGTTTGGTTATCTTGCAATCCCGAGATAATCGTCTCCATGCTCCAAATCCATTTTAAAGCCATTTTTAAGGCATTTCGCGCATACATGAAATGAACACATTTTTCTCCAAAACTATAACAGATGCAAGCTTGTCCTGTTTGGTGGAGATGATATTTAATAAAATAAGTAGAAATCCACTAAAAGTTTTGTTTGGTTATCTTGCAATCCCGAGATAATCGTCTCCATGCTCCAAATCCATTTTAAAGCCATTTTTAAGGCATTTCGCGCATACATGAAATGAACACATTTTTCTCCAAAACTATAACAGATGCAAGCTTGTCCTGTTTGGTGGAGATGATATTTAATAAAATAAGTAGAAATCCACTAAAAGTTTTGTTTGGTTATCTTGCAATCCCGAGATAATCGTCTCCATGCTCCAAATCCATTTTAAAGCCATTTTTAAGGCATTTCGCGCATACATGAAATGAACACATTTTTCTCCAAAACTATAACAGATGCAAGCTTGTCCTGTTTGGTGGAGATGATATTTAATAAAATAAGTAGAAATCCACTAAAAGTTTTGTTTGGTTATCTTGCAATCCCGAGATAATCGTCTCCATGCTCCAAATCCATTTTAAAGCCATTTTTAAGGCATTTCGCGCATACATGAAATGAACACATTTTTCTCCAAAACTATAACAGATGCAAGCTTGTCCTGTTTGGTGGAGATGATATTTAATAAAATAAGTAGAAATCCACTAAAAGTTTTGTTTGGTTATCTTGCAATCCCGAGATAATCGTCTCCATGCTCCAAATCCATTTTAAAGCCATTTTTAAGGCATTTCGCGCATACATGAAATGAACACATTTTTCTCCAAAACTATAACAGATGCAAGCTTGTCCTGTTTGGTGGAGATGATATTTAATAAAATAAGTAGAAATCCACTAAAAGTTTTGTTTGGTTATCTTGCAATCCCGAGATAATCGTCTCCATGCTCCAAATCCATTTTAAAGCCATTTTTAAGGCATTTCGCGCATACATGAAATGAACACATTTTTCTCCAAAACTATAACAGATGCAAGCTTGTCCTGTTTGGTGGAGATGATATTTAATAAAATAAGTAGAAATCCACTAAAAGTTTTGTTTGGTTATCTTGCAATCCCGAGATAATCGTCTCCATGCTCCAAATCCATTTTAAAGCCATTTTTAAGGCATTTCGCGCATACATGAAATGAACACATTTTTCTCCAAAACTATAACAGATGCAAGCTTGTCCTGTTTGGTGGAGATGATATTTAATAAAATAAGTAGAAATCCACTAAAAGTTTTGTTTGGTTATCTTGCAATCCCGAGATAATCGTCTCCATGCTCCAAATCCATTTTAAAGCCATTTTTAAGGCATTTCGCGCATACATGAAATGAACACATTTTTCTCCAAAACTATAACAGATGCAAGCTTGTCCTGTTTGGTGGAGATGATATTTAATAAAATAAGTAGAAATCCACTAAAAGTTTTGTTTGGTTATCTTGCAATCCCGAGATAATCGTCTCCATGCTCCAAATCCATTTTAAAGCCATTTTTAAGGCATTTCGCGCATACATGAAATGAACACATTTTTCTCCAAAACTATAACAGATGCAAGCTTGTCCTGTTTGGTGGAGATGATATTTAATAAAATAAGTAGAAATCCACTAAAAGTTTTGTTTGGTTATCTTGCAATCCCGAGATAATCGTCTCCATGCTCCAAATCCATTTTAAAGCCATTTTTAAGGCATTTCGCGCATACATGAAATGAACACATTTTTCTCCAAAACTATAACAGATGCAAGCTTGTCCTGTTTGGTGGAGATGATATTTAATAAAATAAGTAGAAATCCACTAAAAGTTTTGTTTGGTTATCTTGCAATCCCGAGATAATCGTCTCCATGCTCCAAATCCATTTTAAAGCCATTTTTAAGGCATTTCGCGCATACATGAAATGAACACATTTTTCTCCAAAACTATAACAGATGCAAGCTTGTCCTGTTTGGTGGAGATGATATTTAATAAAATAAGTAGAAATCCACTAAAAGTTTTGTTTGGTTATCTTGCAATCCCGAGATAATCGTCTCCATGCTCCAAATCCATTTTAAAGCCATTTTTAAGGCATTTCGCGCATACATGAAATGAACACATTTTTCTCCAAAACTATAACAGATGCAAGCTTGTCCTGTTTGGTGGAGATGATATTTAATAAAATAAGTAGAAATCCACTAAAAGTTTTGTTTGGTTATCTTGCAATCCCGAGATAATCGTCTCCATGCTCCAAATCCATTTTAAAGCCATTTTTAAGGCATTTCGCGCATACATGAAATGAACACATTTTTCTCCAAAACTATAACAGATGCAAGCTTGTCCTGTTTGGTGGAGATGATATTTAATAAAATAAGTAGAAATCCACTAAAAGTTTTGTTTGGTTATCTTGCAATCCCGAGATAATCGTCTCCATGCTCCAAATCCATTTTAAAGCCATTTTTAAGGCATTTCGCGCATACATGAAATGAACACATTTTTCTCCAAAACTATAACAGATGCAAGCTTGTCCTGTTTGGTGGAGATGATATTTAATAAAATAAGTAGAAATCCACTAAAAGTTTTGTTTGGTTATCTTGCAATCCCGAGATAATCGTCTCCATGCTCCAAATCCATTTTAAAGCCATTTTTAAGGCATTTCGCGCATACATGAAATGAACACATTTTTCTCCAAAACTATAACAGATGCAAGCTTGTCCTGTTTGGTGGAGATGATATTTAATAAAATAAGTAGAAATCCACTAAAAGTTTTGTTTGGTTATCTTGCAATCCCGAGATAATCGTCTCCATGCTCCAAATCCATTTTAAAGCCATTTTTAAGGCATTTCGCGCATACATGAAATGAACACATTTTTCTCCAAAACTATAACAGATGCAAGCTTGTCCTGTTTGGTGGAGATGATATTTAATAAAATAAGTAGAAATCCACTAAAAGTTTTGTTTGGTTATCTTGCAATCCCGAGATAATCGTCTCCATGCTCCAAATCCATTTTAAAGCCATTTTTAAGGCATTTCGCGCATACATGAAATGAACACATTTTTCTCCAAAACTATAACAGATGCAA